>NW_010233367.1:0-1018 GCF_000690775.1 Eurypyga helias
CCATCCCCTCCCGAGGGACTGAGGTAGGCATACCAACCTGTAATCCTCTCAGTCCTCATCCCTGCCCTTCTTGAAGATGGGTTTGATATCTGCCTTTTTGAAGGAGCCCAGAACCTGTCTGAGTGCTCAGGTGCTTCTGAGGTCCCAATCCCTAATCCAAGGCACGGGAGGCTGGGAGTTATCACAGCCCTGTGATTTATTGCCGTCCTCTGCACTCATCTGAGAGGCCCCACGGCATGAAGAAAGGGCAGAGGGACCTCCTCCCAGTGCAACATTTAGGTGTTTTCCCAGGGAATGTTACTCTCCAATTGAAGTGACCTCAAGACACTCTCTGTCTCAAATGTTTTCATGATACCTCCAGGCATAGCTGATGGCATTTGTGCTCAGTCGGGTCCATCTCCCCACATGCCAACACATATACCATACACACATGGACTTCTGACCTGGTCATTGGGATAAGATGATGAGCTGGGAGCTGGGATGAGAACCCAGTCCTGGACATGGTGGTTGTTACTGGCTGCTCTGGGATGTTGGCTCTGGGGAAGCTTCCCCAGGGTGTCCAGTGAACACAGGCACAGCCCAGACCCTGCTCTGTGCGTCCTTCATGTCTCTCGCAGGAGCCTGACTGTGCCCCCAGCCTGCATAGTCACACACATGAGCAGTTCACTGGTGACTTCATCTCTGGGGAGCTTACCAGCCCAGCCAGTTCAGACCTTCTCTGAATCTGGTGAACTGCCTGCCCTCTGATCAGTGGAGCCCAGCAGAGCATCCATACTGGGATTCGTCCCTCAGCAGTTAATGGAGGTGCCAGTGAGAAGGTTTATCCAGCTGACGTGCAGAGTAGATCTCTACCCAAGGCAGATGTCCTCGCAGGGTGCAACTCGTCCTCCAAAGAAGACCAGGAGAGAATTGGCCTTGGGGATCCACAGGGAGATCCTGTGGCCCCAGTGACAGGGCAGCCTTTCCTAAGATTCAGCTTGCAGTGAAGGATTTCATGTCTCCCATGCACACACACATG
>NW_010233368.1:0-12293 GCF_000690775.1 Eurypyga helias
GCGGGGAGGAAGGCCCCGGCCGGAGGGTGCGGGCTGTTCCGGCTGTAATCCTGGGATGGGGGAAGGAGCAGGTAGGGTGTGCTGTGCTCGTCGTTTCCCGCAGCGCTGAGCGGCGCGAGCAGTGTGCGGTTAGTGACGGCCGAGGAAGCCACGCGAAATACAGGCAGCGAAAGGAAATGTTCTCGGGCTGCTCAGCTGCGCCTCAGTATTCCTACAGTCTCTGTACTTACGGGTTTGGTGGGTTATCTCTCAGGAAAAAATTGAGTGTGGTTACTCTTCAATGCCTAGAATCTCGTTTTTCTGTAAGAAAACGTAGGGTTTAGGTAATGACCGTATCTCAGTACCCCTGTGAGGGGAAAGGTGGCAAGCCCTGGGTAAAGGACATGATAGAATTCTATCCCTTTGATAGGTAGGAGGTGATCATCAACAAAGGCTTAAAGAAGCAGAGGTGGTCATCAACAAAGGCTTAAAGAAGCAGCTGGTATTGAAAGTCGTCAAGAACACGTACCCTGTTTGGCTTTTGGGGAACAAACTCATTGCTGAAGAGCTTTAATTTTTATTTTTAACACACGCTTTACCTCTTTTTATGTTAAATGCTGTGACTTGAGTGCAAAATATTGATAGTTGGTCTTCAGTAGCATACTTGATACTGGGGGAAAACAGTCTGGCACCCACCAGTTCTCCAGTTGTACCGCAGCGTGTGACTGACCACCATAACTGTCCCACGGAAAGGTTGAGGTGATGTATTCTGGTTTTGCATTCTCATCTAAATTTTTCCGTAAGATAGACTTTTTTTAGTAGCTGAATGAAATTTCTTCCTTTTTCATATGATGTTGCAGCTTACTTGAAGCCTAGATAGGTAAAAAGAACTGAGAAGGGAGGCACTGTCCTCAAATAGCAGATTCTTTTTCTCTATTTTCCTTTGAAATACTGTTTATGCCGGCTTTTCTACAGACCACTAATCACTCTAGAATTTAAGGTGGGTTTTTTTCCCTTTTCTTGAGCTGTGATATCTTCATGGCTTTCAGTTTCAGTTATTTTTATTCATAAGTTCTTCTGGGTTACCACAAGGGTAAGCCTTAATTACTTATTTTACAGCTAGCTAAAATGTTTTCTAGAGCAGCTGTCATTCATGCAAGTCTAGATCTTAGAAATCTGAGAATGTGAGGAAGATGATCAGCTGCCCCAAATCCATAAACTCAATTTTCCTGTGCCTGCTTGACTGCTAGCCAAGTCCTTGGCTTCTCCTCAATCAGAAATTAAGTGTTTTATACCCTTTTCACACTCTTGTGTTCCTGTGCATTGAGTTGAAGGAATTATCTCGCCAAACACGGTGAAGTTAAGTAGAAGTAATTGAGTAAGGGTTTATTTTAATTTGTGTTCTTTGATGTAAGCCTCCTGCTCGTTTTTCAGATATTCTCTCTGCTCATTTTTCAGATGTGCTCCATTCCCTGTGAAGTTGGTACTCTGAGGGACCTCCACTTACATACAGCTCTGTATTCATGAGAAAAGTAAACAGTAGCTTTTGGTGTGTTTTGAATAAACAGGGTTGCTAGGGAATAATTTGACAAAAGGAGATCTCAGGATGCCTTCGTTCAGAGTACTGTTGTCTTTCTGGAGCCCTTTCCCCTGAACGTTTTGCTCAGTGCAGTGCTGCGTTGGGTGTTGCGTGCCTCTCCGAAGACATCGGTGCGGGTGTTGCGTAGCTGGGAGTGTATTTAAATTGATCATTTAAAGCCCGATGGTGTGTAGGATTTTGTACATCTGTTTTTGTGGGATGTTTTAGATAATCACTCGTATTAGCTGAAGCAATTTCTTGGCATCTCAGTTAACCTGTCATGGTTCAGTTTGGCGTGGAGAGGTGTGAGGGCATGTCTTCAATTTCTTCTCTCCGTTGTGAGCTTCTCTGAACACTTTTCTTTGTTAGTAGGATTCCGCCTGGTCGAGCTTCAGGCCCAGCCAGTGAAAAGGACCACACAGCCACTTCTGCTGCTGGTTCTCTTTTTGGTTTTCCCCTTTTGAATATGCCCATCACAGAGGCGCTGGCTGGCTTGGCTGTGGCCAGAGCTGGGTCTGACTTGGAGTCAGGGAGCTTCTAGCAGCTTCTCATAGGAGCCGTCCCTGTGACCCTTCCCCCGCTATCACAATCCCACCACACAAGCCCCAGCCCTTTAGTTATGATGATTCAAGCCGGTTTGGGCAGTCTCAAAATCACCTACTCGATTTTTTTTGTGTTTGCTTTGACAGTTCTGGGTAATGTCAGAGTGAGAGGGGTGTGCTGGTTACACCAGGAGTGTATGTTTTTCCTTCCTTACGTTGAGGCGGTAGCCTTAAAGAGGATCCATATTCATTCCAGGAACGAGCCAAAATTGCTAACTTGTGATGTGCCATACACCAATTATTCAAACCCAGCAATTTCTCTTTGGTAAATAGTACCCTGTGGGTTTCTAAAGTGCAATTTTATCATGTGCTGGAATTGTCTTCACTCAGACAGCGCAACCTCTTTATGACAAGCCAACTGCAAGCCTCAATATACGCTATTTTATGATTTTGGTTGTAATAGTAATAATTAACAAGATACTTGTTTTGTAATGTTTGCCTTCAGAAAGTACTGGTACTGGAGTTGCTAGGAGATGTCTCGCTGGTCGCAGTTACCTGTGATGTGTTTTGCTGCATGGCTGGACACTGCTAGAAGGGTGCCTCAGTCTTAAGCTGCGGTACTTGGTAAGAGCAGCCCAGGACGACAGGTACTGTGACCCTTGTGTTTTGACAGGCTAATTAATTGTATCTGAGATGCTCCATTGTTTTGGTTTTCCAGCGTTTTCCAGATAGGTGAGAGTTTGGGGAGAGCGCTCTGATCTTTGATTTGAAATTTGCCAAGCTTAGATATGTTGGGGGAGGAGTGGGTCTGGGGGAAGGAGAGATGTCTGCCTTTCGTCTCTGAGTGAAAAGCACAGAATTCCCCTGTTGTGTTTTACGCTGGCCGAGCAGTCTTTCAGCCAAAAGAAAAAGATTCATCACCTTTTCTTCCTCCCTTCTTCCACCTAAATAAACCCCCCAGTGCAGAGAAAGAAGCAACCTTTTGTGCCACTTTATATCTAAGGGAAAAGTTCTTGAACCCATCTCCTCTCAGTGTTTAGAAGGCTTTCACAGAACATAATCTCAAGAGAAACTTAGCAGGGGACTATTAGAATGGATTACAGCCTTGGATTTTTGCTGGTAAGTGTTGTAACGAGAGGCAAACTCATGGTAGTAACTGCAGGCAGAAACGAATGACTGCATGGGAAGCTACCAAATAGAAATCGAGTAAGCACTTGTCAGTAGGCAGAAGTACAAAATAGCTTAGATTAGAGGCTTGCAGTTAGCTCAGTCATTATAAAAAAGATGATGTTGTTTGGGTGAAAAGAATGCCAGTACATGATATACCTGAATCTTAGAAATATACAAGGTGTTATCTGTAAAGGATAAATTGCGCTGTCTTTGAATAGCTCGATGCTCTGAATAGCTCAGCCTTCTTATCTAAAACTGAAATTTGCAATCTCGCTTGGGTGCCTTTCCCCTGAAAGGAAATGTTGCATATGCGAGTTCCTGGAAAGCACGTAACGCTCTGAGATTTTACTGTTAAAATATTAGTGAATGTGCGGTGGTCTGAGCTAGATTCTGATCCCGGTTACCTTAAACTTGTGCAGTCACAAGAATACAACCTGCAGTAACTCTAGCTATGTGTTGTTTGCTGATGGTTGGTTTTTTCCCCGTGAACTATAGCTTCGGCAATGAAGCATCCTGCAAAAAACGAGAGGATTATTTGGAATGGCCTGAGTATTTTATGGCAGTAGCCTTTTTGTCAGCACAAAGAAGCAAGGATCCAAGTTCTCAGGTAAGAAGGCAACGTATAAGAATAACATAACCTAATCTATATTGCACATCGCGTCAGTTGCACATGTAGCACTTTCAGGGATTTCTTATTAAAAATTATTTCAGTATATAGCTATTCATTTTTTAACATGCTCAGCAGCTTTTGTTACAGAAATTCTCTTATTGGGCCTGACCTCGTGTATAATTCTCTGTGTATGTTTGTGGCTTGGAGTTTTGTAAATCTTCTTTTCATCTAGAGGTTAAAATAATACATGACTTTTGTGTCCTTTTTCCAGTAAATATAGTTACTGTTAGAGGACGATATAACTACTGAAATATTTAGATTGTGGTTTCTTAAGACACAGCATTTTACAAGTTCTTTTTCCTCACCTGCACGAGTATAAAAATTCCCGTTTCTTTGTTCTTGGGTTGGCTGGAGCTTTCTTCTAGTTTGGTCCTTCCCCCAGGTTCCCCTTCCACCTCTGCTTCACTGTCCCCATTCTTGGCTTCCTTCACGTGCCTCTGTTGAACACTGGTTTGAGGCACTTGGTCAATTGATACACCTCCTGAAACATGCTGTTCTGGGGGGCCCAGTTGTCCTGTTACTCTTAACTTGTGTGAAAAAGTTCAGGAAGCAAATCCCAGCAAAGCCAGGGAGTAAATGCATGTTAACAGTCTGCTGAGTTACTTGCTGGCTGCTGTGCATTATGGCTCTTAGTTCTCTGAAGGTTATTCACTTAGGGCTAAACTTCTGTTAATAAACACACTGAGTTAAAATCAGCACTGTTGCCACTTCAATAAATCTAAAATATGGACAGAAAACATAAAACTGGGCCACTTTATCATTCTATAAGAAGGGTCCCTGTGCAGACTTGGATTGAAGTAATAAAGGGTGGGAGTTAAAAGTTCTGGTATTTTCTGGTATCTGGTATTGTAAACGAACCACAAAAGTTTGTGAACCCATTGCTGCCTAGGTCAACACTACTACTGCTGAAGTAATAAAGGGTGGGAGTTAAAAGTTCTGGTATTTTGGTGCACATGGGTGTAAACAAACCACAAAAGTTTGTGAACCCATTGCTGCCTAGGTCAACACTACTGCCTTTCTGTTCCATTTTCCATACCTTTTCTTTTGCTGCTGCTGCTGGAAGAGCTAGTCTGGGGAGTTGAACTGACAGACGACTTAGGTTTAGTAGGTTTAGTTCAGTGCTGGTTCTGCTCCCTGAACTAGGTTCACTTCACTGTCGGAGAGGGGACAGTGCTAGCAGGCGGGGATGGGGACTGCATGACCAGAGGGGTAGCAGGGTTGCGTCTGCCCTGCTTTATTTTAAAGCTCCACCAGTTAGGTACAGTAGTAGCCTCGCTCACTAGGTGATGTGTCTATATAAAGTGAAACTTGGATCTCTGAAATGAAAACTGTAGGACTGACATTTCAGATCTCGTCTTTTTTACTGCTACATCGTTTTGCATGCTGTTGGTACTATATAAATCTGGTTTGATTTAGGTTGGTGCCTGCATTGTAAATTCAGAAAACAAGATTGTTGGAATTGGATACAATGGGATGCCTAATGGCTGCAGTGATGACGTACTACCCTGGACAAGAACAGCAGCACATAGGCTGGACACGAAATATCCTTATGGTAAGGCTTCTTCTGGTTGACAGGTCAGGTCCGTGATGTCTGCGTATGTGAAAGTTCAGATGGTAAAATATTGATTGGTTTTTCTTCAGCTTACCTGATTTTGTTAAGTGTGCCCATGTGTGATACGTCAGGATAAAAATCATCGCTCTGAAAAGAAATTAAAACAGTCTTTATAAAAAAACTGTCTTCCTGGTAAAGTATGTCCATAAATGATGAGCTGTTTTGGATTGTGTAGCGAAAACTTGTGAGTATGACATGGCTCATTAGCACACAGTTGCAGTATAGGCAGGTGACTGCTGCTTCTCTGTGTTCATCTCCACAGAAATTGCAGAGAGCAAGTATATGCAAAACAAATAGTTGGGTCTAAATCACAGGTATTAAAATAGTGAACTCCAGTGGTTGTGGGAAATGCCAGTGTTCAGGTGTTGATGGAGTAAGCAATACGTATTATGAAGGAGCTGAGTTTTGTTTGTCTTGAAGTATGTGATTGCATTCCGTCATTCCATGCTGGTTCTGCCTCATCTGGTGTGCAGATCGACCCTGTTAGGGGTGAGGTGACTTTCGCTGTTTATTTCAGCCTCTGATTTGATTCACGTTTACTAAGCAGGCAAGAGGAATGAAGAGCAGGGACAGCTTCATGGTCAATGTGGCTGAGTGCTGCTTTGGATCCTCTACAGAGGGGTAGTTTGGGCTTCTACAAGCCTGCTCAGAAGGGTCCTCTGCAAATCTTGGTGCACCGAGGGCTGTACAGTTCCCCTCTGGGCCAGGTGTGGTTTGCAGGAACCAAGAAGAGAAGTTGCTGGGCTGCCTCAGACTTCATGCTGTGAGTGCTGGGCGGGAAACGCAGCGGGGCGCTGCCTCATAGCCTGCAGTGGCTGATGTTGGGGAGGAACTGTGTTGAGGACTGATAAAGAAGGGAGGAGTGTACGCTCTCTTAAATCCCTCTTCATCTTTCTGCTTCCACGCCAGCTCCAGCTGCACCTCTGTGGGGTGAGACCAATGCAGCAGCAGCCATGGGCAGCGGGAAAATGGGTATGAGGAGCTCCTCCACCCTGTGCTGCATCTCAGCTCGTCCCGGGCTCAGGAGTGGCAGGGGGAAGAATCACAAAACTGAGTAAGACCCCTGAGAAATTCTCCCTTCCCCCTGCACGAGTTGAGGGAAATGAGCACCAGAGTTTAGCTTTGGCAAAGACATAGTGACTCTTTTCCAGTGTCCAGTATTTCTTTGCCTACTAATTCTACTTTTTACTTGGATCTTGTGACAATTGGTCTGATACAGAAATGCGGCTTGCGTGAGCTTTGATGTTCCCTGTGTTCACCCAGAGTTCCCCCGAAAACCAGCGTTACATTTCCTGGTTTCCCATAGCACTGAAGTGAAAGATGATATGCAGTGGTTCAGCACGTAATCCATCAGTTTCGTACTTGAGTTCTTAAAACTCTGGTACTTTGTCCTTGTTCACTTTACCAATTTATTATAAAACCTCTAGATTAACTCTTAAGCTTGAGACAGTTTCATATTATTTTTCATAAGAGATGTATTCCTGATACTAGCCAGCTCCTGCCAAATTTTAAATCTGCTCTAAAGCACAGAAGCACTGGTTTTACGTGTAAAGACAGTACCGTAATGCTACAATTCGGTATGACTGCTCTTTATTTACGGGGCGAGGAAGCAAGTGTAGCCCACCGATCTAATATAAAGTACTGAAAACAGAATATTGATTTTGGTTGAATTTTTATGCAGCTGTGAGGTCTCGGTTCTGAATTAAGATGAGCGTGGGTGGTCTCTGGGACCTAAGCATGTTCCAGGCACTTACATCTAAGCCAACCAATTTAAACTAAAAATGCTGTATGAATTTGTGAGGAATCATGGTACAAGGTGACCTGAGATTTTCTTTTAATTATTTCACTCTGACTCCCAAAGATGTGGAGTAAAGTAAAAATCTCTAATACGGGGTTTGGTTTTTTTTTTTTTTTTAAAAAAAAGGCACTAATCTAACAGCCTGGAGAGATGAGATGAGATCATTTCTAGGGGTTGGTGTAACTACTGCCCTTCCCCCCCAAGATTCTTAGTCTTCACCTCATTAAAAAAAATCACAACTTTGTAACATAAAGTGTCTGCTGTGATGAATAAACGACCTATTTTGTAATTCACAGATCATTTAAACTCTAGCAGTTTCTTATTAATCTTGATAGCACAGTTGACAGACCAGACAAGTATATATATAAAAAAAATCTTCTGCTTTAAAAAATTCTGGTAGATGCAAAGAGACACACAGAATTGCTGCTAAAATCTCATTAAACTGTCATGTTTTCCTTTCCGCTTTTACTAATCATCCCAGCATTTGTGTAAATTGAACTTTTTATCCTTGCTTTTTCCTGACTCGCTTGTTCAGAGACAGTACAATCTTATTCTCTGTGCTCCGTTAGCTTATCACAGGAATGCTGGCACCTTCATCACGGGAGCTGCAGCCTAGCTTATTAGGTAAAGCTGATGGTAGTTGTTTGTGTACCACCACACTAACTTGGAAAATGTCTTGTCCAGCTACTTCATGTACCTGCAGTGGTACAGAAAAGGGCTGGGGGTGGATCTGAATGCTGACCTCCTGGTTTTATGTACCGTTGAAGGTTAGGCATACACATTAGCTCACTTCCCATCTGTTTGGTGCCACTCTGACTAGCTTTGCCCAGAACAAAGCCTGAGTATTGCTCCATGAATGGCTCACTCAAAGCCTGCTCCGGAGGGCAGAGTGGGAAAAAGGCTGCAAGAAAACTGTCATCCTGTGTAGGCCTATAATGCAAAGCCTGCTGAGATGGGATGCTTAACCCTCCTCCCTCCCTCAGGCCGTACTGGGGGTTATGCAAGGCACACTCTGTTTCGTGCTGCGAAAATACCACTCTGCTGGGCTGCAAAAACGTCATCCACTTCTTTATGCACTTTGAACTGAGACATACAAAATAAGGATGTGGTGCCGTGGGTCTCCTGAGACCTGGAGCCTTGAGGAAACCCGGGGCCAAGTGCTGTGTAATGCTGATGGAGCCCTGCGTAGGATGAACCGAGCCAGTCTGTGCCAGTTGGTCTCAGGGCCAAGGGTCAGTCCCTGGCCCTGTCTGTGTTTAGCAGCGTAGGCATAGCAGGGCATTGGACCCAGAGGCTGTCTTCGCAGAAGTGTGTTAGATGATCCTATAATAAATTTATTGAGCCGCAGCAGAACAGATGGATGCATTGACCTGGCAGCTCTGATCAGATTCACTGTTTCATGGCTAGAAAACTTCCGCTTTCCACCATAAATTCATCTGTGGTTAGTTTACACGTTCTTGTGAGTGCCGGCATTGTTCTTTTAGCTTTTGTTATTCACCGTGATTAACCCTCCTTTCCCCGCTTCCCCTGTGCGCTTACTGATAACCATAACCTCCTGAACTTTTGTTGTAAGGCGGAACCAGCCCCGGTGTCTGTTACCTACGTCAGCAGCAATGTACGGACATACCCAACCTGCACCTTCACAGGGCGGGGGGGTGGTTCTGACCAGCTCAGTGCTAGGAAAAAGGTCGTGCTGGGGTAAAAAACCTTGTATTACCCATATCTAAGTGTAACCTGAGCTGCTACTGAAAGAAAGCATCAGAATGTGGTAGGTAGTGCTCACTTTACCTTTGGAGGATGCGACTGTTCGTGAGGCGTTACGGGAGAGGTGACGTGGATCACCTGTATTGACACTGCATTCCTTAGGAGAGTCTTGAAGCAGATTAGAACCTTTTTTTCCTCCTAGTTTTAGCATAAATTTGAACAGTTTAGCAGCATAGCCTTACCCTACAGGGGTACTGGGAGAGGAATTTTTACAAGAGCCTGTAGTGATAGGACACGGGGTAATGGGTATAAATTGAAATCAGGGAGGTTTAGATTAGATGTCAGGAAGAAATTCTTCACAGAGAGGGTGGTGAGGCTCTGGAACAGGTTGCCCAGAGATGTTGTGGATGCCCCATCCCTGGATGTCTTCAAGGCCAGGCTGGATGTGGCCTTGAGCAACCTGGTCTAGTGGAAGGTGTCCCTGCCCATGGCAGGGGGGTTGGAACTAAATGATCTTTAAGGTCCCTTCCAACCCTAACCATTCTATGATTCTATGTCGGAAAGCACAGGGTGTTTTGCAGAATGCTGTTTTTCACCGCACAAAACTGGGCTTTTGTTGTCATGTTGGAACTGGCCCTTTCCAGGCTGCCAGCCAGTGACGGGACGGGATGTTTCTGCGCACACGAGAGAAATGAAAGGCCAGTTTTGAACACCTACTTCACTAAGATGTTGTTAAAGCTCTTCCCGAAGCATTGTGTTCAGTACTGTGTGCAAAAGCTTCTTGATAATTAGACAAAACACTGGCTTTCAGAGTCAAAAGTGAGCGCCCTCTGTTTCTGTGAGATGAATCCCAGGATTTGATGATGCTCCGTTTCCTCTCAACGATCATTTAAAATACTACATTTTTCTCCTATTAACGCAAGGCTTCCCACTAATGCTAGTTGCAGTGCTCCTGGTATGGCCTCTGTCTCCACTGTAATCTAAGAACACCCATTTGACAACCGGTCTCTAATTAAGAGAGTTTTAAATTAAAATGACTGGCAAATTTAGAAACCTCCGAGCAATAGAAAAAAAATATTGAGTAAATATGCTTACAAATATTTATACAGGTTCGGATACGATAAAATATGTGCCGTGGCAAAAAGTATGCTCTAATTGCACGGTACCTGCTGTGTAAAACGAAACAAACTGTTATCACCATTTCCTCGTGTTAAGATTATGAGCTTTTCGTCAATTTCTTAGAGAGAGGAACACTCGAAGATACTCAGGCAAATGTTCCTTTTGTAGAAGCTGTTATTTTGACAGCACAGAACTTGATAAGGCTCTATGAAAGAGTGCGGTGCTCTCTCTCCAACTGGCAATGCCAAGCGGAGGCTTCAGCTGGAAAGGGATCTGTAGGAGACAGTCTCCACCTACAGCCACTCATTCTCTTGTCCTGCATGGATTTTGGTGTCACACATCAAATCTCTAGAAAGCTTGGAGATTTGGGAACACCAGGAATAATTTCTCTCGTTCTGTTTACACGCTAAGAATCGCCTCTGTGTTCTGCAGAGAGTAGAACAGGCCTGGAGCAGGATGGGAGGAGCTGACCAATGGGGGTGGATTAGCTAATGCTTCTCAGGCTTTGAGAGAGGCTTCTCTGGTCTGCCCCCAGCAGATTTGGGGATGTTCATCAATGGGCTGAGTGGTTCCCATCTTCACTTCCCAGTTCTCCTTTTTCACGGAAGAAAGTGGTGGGGCTGGGGCCGTTCCCCTCTCCTGACTGCAGTCTGAAGAGGCTGGGACTCTGAGGAAGCCTGGTGGTGTTGTCCTTGCCTCCCTGCCCTGACCACAGCAACTGCTTTTCCTCAGCAGCTGGGTGTCAGCCCAGCGCCAGTGTCCTGCCTTCCCTTAGTGCAGTGACCCCAGCCATCCCGGTGCTTTCACAAAGGCTGAAAAAAAGAAGATGAAAGGACCCCGTTCCTTTCAATAAGTTTCGGTCCCTTCCATGATCCTTGGTGTGTCCAGCACCAGGGGTCACTGATAGGTGCTCCAACTGTAGGTGGAGCTTGGACAAAGGTGGGATGGGCAGGGGATGACCACAAAAAGGGGAAGATTTTACCAAAAGACTGAGAGGTGGTGAGCCAAATTACAGAACTCCCTGTGTCCGTTTTCATGCCAGGTTTATCTTGAAGAACACGGTGGTATTATCATGTATCTGTACTGGGGACCTGGAACATTTGTCTAGTTGGTTATATGGAAGTAGGAAAACTTCCGGTAACAAATAGGTCAGAACTTGTTGCATGACACTATATGCACTGAAATTTCAAATGTAACACCGTGTTTAGTGCATAACTTCTCAAAACTCCTAGTCTGGCTTAGATAATTAGTAATTAATCACATAGAAAGGTCATTCCCCCCCACCCCTCCTTTGATTGCTTCTTAAAAGGTGGCGTGTTATGGTGGTCCTTACTCCAAGCTCTCCATCAAGCGTGTGAGCCTTTAAACAGTGTTAAACGCTTTGACTAGCCCTGTGGTTCTTACAACATCACTAGTCAGGAGGTGGGAAAGGGTACTTCTGCCTCTGCAACCCACTGCGAGCGTGCTCATGTGTTGTGGTTAATCCTGAAAGATGACCGTTAATTAAGCGGGGGTGTCTTATTTACAGGTAGGCTTAAGGCTGCGTGCTGCCTTGTATATGCAGCACAAAGCAGCATGCAATGAGAAAAGATAGAAACAATTAATTGTTTTATAGCAATTAATAGCAATTAATACTACCAGTAATGAAGCAGTCATTCCTCTGCTGCAGGGTTTTTTTTCCCCTCTTGTGAATATAGTAGCAGGTGGTGGTCATGTCAGAGCACACACTAACTTCTCATTGCATGGTTATTTCTTCAGCTAATGAAGCCTTTCGAGGATACTTTTCAAGCCACTTTTCCAGAATGGAAACCAGTGTTACAGACTTTGTATTATGTTGGCTGTGCGTGAATATTAGTTTTTTTAAAAACTGTGTTGGGCTGGCCCTGGCTGGATGCCGGGTGCCCACCAAACGGCTCCATCCCTGCCCTCCTCGGCTGGGCAGGGGAGGGAACACGTAAGGAAAGGCTCGTGGGTCGAGACAAGGGCAGGGAGAGATCCCTCAGTAATCACCGTCACGAGCAAAGCAGACTCGACTTGGGATAATGAATATAATTTGTTGCCAATCATGGGGGAAAATTAGGTTAATTTATTACCTGTCAAATCAGAGAAGTGTAATGAGA
>NW_010233369.1:0-5932 GCF_000690775.1 Eurypyga helias
TCTGTGATTCTATGATTCTACTACAGTCAATGAACAGAACTGTAAAGAGGAGGCAAGACACGTGATACACATCTTCTGCTTTACAGAGAAAATTGTTCCTTGAACCACTGCATCCAGCTGTGGACACTGTATTCAAAGACAGGGTAGCTTGCTTGATTAGAGCTAAGAGGACTGTGGGAGTAGCACAGTAGACTAGAAAATATGAGAAAAATTTGGACAAACTTCAGCCAGTGATTCTTCTGACAGAGAAGAAAAGCCCAACTGGAGACAGGATAACCTTGCATTTAAAACAAGTTGTGGTGAAGGGAGTGTTTGCACTTGATGTTCTTGGACAGGCAGGGAGAACTTGACTGGCTCAAGGCTAAACCTCCGAGGGAACACAATCAAGAGGATGGGTGAGGCTGTGGGTCTGCCAGCCTGCAGGGCTGGCAGGGTCTCCGGTGTCCCAGGACTGGTGCCACCAGGCAGACATCTCCCAGTGCTGGACCTGGCACACAGCATCCCTCGGAGCCTGTCGTCCTCTGTGGACCTCTTGAGGAGGTTGCTTCTCGCAAGGTGTGTGTGGCATTGCTGAAATCACGGACCAGGTGTCCCTACCTTCACCAGTGGAAATGGATGGACCACAGTGAGACTAGTGCTGGAAAGCACCAGACATCCCAGGCTCTCCCAGGTCTGGGCTCACCATCAGCTGAAACTTGTGCCTGCTCTCTGAAACTTCTCTGATGTGATTCTTTGTGGGAAATAATGGGCTATTGAAAACAGCTACAAGCAGGAGGTGAACGCATAAAAGTGTTTGTGGCCTCCTGGCTTAGTACCTACACGGTGGGGTACAAAGTACAGAGTTACTAACCCTTTGTAAATAAGTAATTAGGGCACTTAATGTAATTGAATAGCATAATGAATAGTAGCAATAGAAATGAATTGCAAAATATTTCTGTCCTTCAGAGAAATACATAGGTATGCAAAAAGCATTTGCTGTGGTATATGTTACCAGCTTTGTGAGTGACAGCAGTTATCAGAGAGAGAGAGAGAATTCTTAGTTTTTCCCTCCGGTGTCCTGCTGGGGCAGATTTGGTTCCAGCAATGCACTTTGCCGTATTTTGTTACAAGAACTATGAAAGGTAGGTGAAATATACACTTTTTAGACATAGGTCCAAGAGCCTCGGTGGGTGTAGGCTGACAGAGTGCCACTGAAGACGGCAGAGGTGTGCCAAGTTACGCCAGCTGAATTAGCTAATGCACACACGGCTCAGATCCTGCTGCCTTCCCCAAGCCTCTGCGAGCTCAGCAGATTTTGTCAGCGGTAGGAAAAGCTGCTGGCAGGCAAGGGCTGTGTCCTGCCCTCAGCTTCCCCCTCCAGCACCTCCCTTCCTTTCGGTTTCTCCCTGGCTCACGCCCCTGGCTGCACAATGGGGTAGCATTTTCCTGCCCCAAAAGCTGTTAAGGGTCAGTCCATAAAAACCATCATGAAGTGACAGGGTATCATGGGGAAAGAAACCATTTAATTGTCTCATGTGTATCTACTGGAAGTCATAACAGAGAGTTAGTTATAACTTCTGTAGGCTGACGTGTAAGGATATGGGTCCCGGTATATAATTAATGGTTAGAGAAGTTCCGTACAGATAGTTCCAAAATTACTATGGGAGCCAAATATTCACGAAGTATAACCCTAAGGAAAACAGAATGCCTGAGTAGTTAGCCACTCCACCTTTTTATTTAATTAAAAATTGCCCTTTTTCCCATTAATATTTTCTCTCCCGTGCTTGCTGAAGGCCTAATCCAGCCGCTCTTCAGGCCTATAACATCCTGTATGTTTGGCTGTCATCAGTTTGGGGTAAGGAAGGGTGGGAAATTTGGTCTCAAAGGTGTCCTTCTGATGGAAAACCTGAAGACAATCCTTCTACCCACAGAGACGTCACAGCTACAGTTACCCCATAAGTCCTGGCCCAGCTTTTTGCACCCCCCTGGTCTGTTTGCCAATCCCACATGATGGAGCTTCATAGGATCCCACGATGTTGCTCCTCACAAGGGCTAAGAACAGCCCAAGCGAGTTGGCTGTGTAAGATATTTGGAGCTGTATTTTATGTGCTTGTCTTTAATATAATTCCCCGGGGGAACATATATAATTCTGGTTTATTTTATGTATAATCTTTTGTGCAAACTACAATTACAGATTTCTGTGCAGTTAAATAATGCAATTATAAAGCAGAACAATAAATAATGTCTGAGTGAGTGAGAAATTAAGAGTTACAGGTGAAAGAGAAAATACCTATTTTCGGATGGAATTTGAAAGGAGATGGAGAGTCAATGGGCCATGTAAATGTATTCTTTAATCTTCATAAAGGAACTCATGCTCCAGAAGGATTTTATCAGTTACTAAAGTTTCTTCTTGAGCTACAGAGGATCAAAACCACCTGGTGTCCTGGGTTGCAGCCAGGCTGTGAGCAGTCATCCCACAACACCAAATGTCCTAGGGTTGCGCAGGACCAGAAGCAGCTCAAGAGATTTCAGAGCAGAGCAGGATATAAAAGAGATCCCTTGAATAAGAAACGTGATTTAGGGCAAAAAACCTCCTCCTGCTGATCCTTTCCTTTCCCCAGGGCGCAGTCTCATAGTTGGGAGTGGTCCCCAGGAAACCATTGCTCGCTCTGGACTCTTTGCTCTGGTTTCTAACAGTTTAGTGGGAGATGTCAATGCAGCAGCTGAAGTTGCAAAGATGGGGGAACCCTCAAGCCGACGTTGGGAGCATGTATACCTGCAAATAAATCATGCACACAAGCCCTGAAGCATAATCTAAACTGCAGAGGACCAGAGAATGAATTTCTACAATTCAAATAATGACCATTTTATTTTTTTTTTTTAAGTATAGGTTACCTGAGGTTTATTTGGACTAAGCTTAATAGCCAAAATAAAATAATGCGATTAAAGAAAATTAAGACTGCTAAACTCAACAGCATTTAGCAAATAGTCTGTTTTGTAAAACAAAGGGGTGGATAATTCCTATCTGACCCATAATTTTAGTCTAACAGGAAAGATTCTGTTGATTGAACAAAGAGCTAATTCAAGATAGCTGTTAAAGTAAAATGCTGGGCATAAAAGTAGGGCTGTTTCATGGAAGTTTTCAAAGGAATTAGGTTTTATTCTTCCTCCCTGTCAACTTTTATGTGAATGTTGGCTGAAGTATTTCAGGACCAGGTTAAACATTGCTTAAAACGTCCCTTTTAAAGCTCTACATCCCCTGGGTTTTTACTGTCGCGCCTTTGAATGAACGCAGTTTCTGCTTCTCAGTAAATGAGAAGTCTTTGAACTCCTCTTGTTGCGTGGTTTGTTTGTGTGCTTTTATAGGTTAAGAGCTGTCTGCATTCACATCTCACTGTACTGGAAATGTATTATTTTCCCTGAAATGAGCTTAGACAAATGCTTTCTGTCCTTCCAGGCCTGGAGTCCCTCAGGTATTTTATCCTTTAAATAATCCCTCCCAGTGGATGAAGAATGCCTCGTAGCTTCCCAGACAGGAGGGCTGGTGGGATCACCTGACGGGATGCAGGCACAGGAGTTTCCCATTGTCCTGCACCCCATCCCCACCACCCTTGAGCCCTTAAGGACAAGGGACGACTGCATCCCAGCACTTTGTACAAGTACCGATGTACTTTCACCTGATGTCGTGGAGCGGTGAGCACCACCACCACTTGTGTTTAGACATCCTCTTCCCACTCATCTTCCGCTTTGTTTTAGTCCTTACACTGGGGCACCCCAAAAGGCAGATGACAAGCCTTCTCATGACCCCAGCCACATGGCGAGGGGTGCCCCAAGCATTTTGCAGCCCCTATCTCGTGCCATCCCTCCAGTGCTCATAGGGAGCAGTCCTACAACATCAGAAGGATATAGACTGGTTGGAGCGAGTCCAGAGGAGGCAACGGAGATGCTCCGAGGGCTGGAGCACCTCTGCCATGGGGACAGGCTGGGAGAGTTGGGCTTGTTCAGCCTGGAGAAGAGAAGGCTCCGGGGAGACCTTATAGCGCCTTCAAGTACCTGGAAAAGGGCTACAAGGAAGCTGGGGGGGACTTCTTACAAGGGCCTGTAGTGACAGGACAAGGGGCAATGGGTTTAAATTGAAAGTGGGGAGGTTTAGATTGGATATCAGGAAGAAATTCTTCCCACAGAGGGTGGTGAGGCACTGGAACAGGTTGCCCAGAGAAGCTGTGGATGCCCCAGCCCTGGAAGTGTTCAAGGCCAGGCTGGATGAGGCTTTGAGCAACCTGGTCTAGTGCAAGGTGTCCCTGTCCATGGCAGGGGGGTTGGAACTGGATGATATTTAAGGTCCCTTCCAACACAAACCATTCTATGAATCTACGATTCTACAAAGTGTTTCCCTCCTGCGCAGCCTGAAAGGAAGGGGAGGGTCACAAAACGCACCCAGCAAGATGCATTCAAGCCCTACGGGTCCCACAGACCAAGAACCACAGAAATGCCCAGGCTTTCTTATCAGGAGCCTGGCTGCAGCTGCCTGTGCCTGTTCTCGCTGTTCCCCCAGTCCCCCTCATGGGATGTGAGGAAGGGAGGATGTGAAGGGGGGCACTGGGGGGCTGTGAGCCTGTGTGCCTGCCCATGCGTGTGATGGTGGGGGGCAGCGCAGGGACGAGACCCATTAATGGCACGGCTTGCTTTTCAAGTGATTTAGCCCAGGCAGTGTGATTCCACGCAGAAAGCTGTGCCTCACCTAGCTGATGCTTTATTAGGCACTCTCCCAGCTCGGCTTTGCATGGTTAAACAGACTTTGAACCCTATTACGTGACCTCTCAGGTCCTTGCCTGTCAATTGAGTTGCTTCCCACATGCTGCTCTCCCCATTTACAGCTAGCACCAGACATTGCCCTCTTCGAAGAGCATCGTGTGAGTGTGACCTACTGCTATTTTAAGTGAAACTCAGCTGTTACCAGCTATTCCTACCCATACCCCTCTGTTACTGAGAGAGCAGGCAAAACCAGATGTGATCACAATCTGCATTCTCCCTCCCTTCCCCAAAGTGCCCTGAAACCCAAACCGTGGACTTATCTCCTCAGCTATATACATGCAGAGAAAGAAGGATTATTTTTTTCCAAATGGGCTCTATCCTTCTCCGTTTGGCTTGCTCTGACGTGCAGCACTCCGTAGAATACTGTCTGAATTCAAGGCTGTTGACGCAGACTGTCTGGGGGCAGAAAAGGACATTCCTCTCTTATCCATCCCTGGGGTATTCAGGACATAGGTGCTTGTGCCCAGTGCGAGCAAGCATGGAAGGAAGAAAGGAACCGGCCAGGAGACTGCTGGGACCCCATCCTCCTCTCCTCAGATAGTCCCCCCCTTGCTCCAGCCGTTCCTGGTGTTGGGAATCACGTACCGATCGTATGCTTTGCATTTCTGAAGGGCTGATGTTTGCATTTTAAGGTCCTTCATGCCCTACTGCAATTTACATATTAAATAGTAATAAGATAATGAATTAATGATGCTTATTCTTCCTATTACATGCAACACAATCATTCAAAAAGACCTAAGCAAATAAAGGCCTTTAATGTGCGAAAATTATAATTACATCAATGTTTGAAGGGAATTGTGCTCTTTTCAGTGAGTCTGGCAATGGAGTCTGAGAATATTTTAGGTACATAGATGGTTTTACCCCTGAAAGGTAAAATAAACAAGCCCCACAGTCAGGTTCACTGCCTTTTTTTGCACAGCTACAAGATGTTAATTGCAAGTGAAAATACTGTTGATTTGGAAACAAGCAGGAACTTTTTTTTTTTTTTTTTGTTCTGATAACTGGTTCGTTTGAGCTGCACAACAAACACCAAAATAAAATGTTTTTTCATCAGGAAAGTTCCTTTTGAGGGATCTGCAGTATGTAACCTTTTGACCATGATCACTGTACTCATGCACGATACAAAATAAAGTCAAGA
>NW_010233369.1:5951-11267 GCF_000690775.1 Eurypyga helias
AGCATTGCTTGTCCACCCCGCAGGATGTTTGGTGCGTCAGAAGGACATGCCGCTGCCTCACGCTGGGGTGCCCTCCGCGTTGTCCGCTGTGGAGGAAAGCCTACGTGGCGACAGCGGAGGAGACCGGTGTTTGCATCGCTGTGCGATTTATTGCCTTTTGTTCGTGTGATGAGACAAAGTCCGGGCTGACCTGTGTATCAGTGCTGTCAAAAATGTCTTCTGAAGGAGGCCATTTTTTCCTATCTTTTCCCTGGTTTTCCCCTTTTGTTCTTCAGCTGTGTGTTTTTATTATATATATTAAAAAAAAGAAAATATGAACAACCCTCTTAATGGCAAAGGTAACCTTGACTGGCAGATGAAGAATTGCTTTACAAGTTGCTGAAAACGACTACTGTATTTAAGAAACCCACTTGATTGCATAAACTTCATTAAAAGCCGAGTTTTCTCTTCCCGTGCTACTGCTGCAAGGGTAGGGTGAAAGGCTTAGCCTGGGGGCAAGGCTGGGGGCAGGGGGAGCGGGTTCACCTCTTGGCTTGGTCATTAAGGCGATGTAAAGTCTGAACCGAGTCCCTTCATCTCTGTTTTGCCTTCCACCTCTTTGGATTTCTGACCTTGATGGGTGCAACTTTGATATCAGCAACAGCATCTCAGCAGTGCCCCGTGGAGTTTAAGTTAATGAGCATTAAGTAATCTCAGCCTCATCCTTGGTAAATCACAGGCTTATTAAAGTGTCTGCTGGCCCCCCCGTGCATTTAGCGGGCAGAGATTTTAGCCCGGATGAGCCATCTCACAACCCAAAGGCCACATCCCAGCATCCAAAAATCACGCAGCCCAGGCTTTGCGCGCGACGCAGGGGTGTTGGGACGCTGCTGCGACATCCCTGGCAGCTGGACCGTGTCCTTCAGCAAGGCCAAAAATCGCCTCGCTCCCTCTCCCGCGTGTGCTGACCATGACCGCTGCTGTTTTCCTGCAGAAATACGGCTCCCGCTCCTTCAAGGCGGAATGCACACTGAGCGCGTTGGCACGTGGGAACCAGGCTTTTTCTGCATCCCACCTGGTTTATCCCACTGGGGCCGTAAGTTCATGCATACCCCAAAAAATCACTGAAATGGGGCATTCAGGGCATCATTTCTTCCCAGAGAGGGTGGGGAGGCACTGGGACAGGTTGCCCAGAGAAGCTGTGGATGCCCCATCCCTGGAAGTGTCCAAGGTCAGGCTGGATGAGGCTTGGAGCGACCTGGTCTAGTGGAAGGTGTCCCTGCCCATGGCAGGGGGTTGGAACTAGATGGTCTTTAAGGTCCCTTCCAACCCAAACCGTTCTGTGACTCTGTGATTCTATGATTCAGCTGTCCTCTTGGCTGCTCAGGGCTGGGTAACCAGTACAGCGTGCGCAGGCACTGCCGTCAAAGGTTTTATATCATCTTTTGGAATATTGATTAAAAAGAAGTGAAACAATGTTGGCCCAAGGTTCCGTCCTGTGAGAAACCTGCTGGATCTGGCCCCATTACTAACTGTACCTCAGGATCAGTTTGTAATTTATCTTCATGCACAATTAATGCAATATTGTTTTGGAACCAAAACGTCCATGTCTAGACTTCACTGGTGTTTGAAAATCCTGGAGGACAACGTCTGCGGAAGGGAACTTCACCATAAATCAGGGTCGGTCTCAAGGTGAGACCTTGTTCCATGCTCTTATCGCTCTCACAAAGATATGTGAATGTAAATACGGCGAGCGGCTGTATCAGGGCTGCAAACAGCCACAGTCGCCTGCGCTGCGGTTAAGTGAAGGCTGGCTGCGGGACGGGGAGCTCACTGCTTCTAACACCTTCTCACGAACAATTGTTTTCCTTCAGGCTACTCTTCGGTACCGTGGTCTGGTCTAGGAGATGCTGAAGGCTTGAGCGGGACTGATGTCAAGGACATGCAGCGCGCAATGTGTGTTGCCCGTGTCTGGGGACAGGGCGAGCACGGCAGCACCGCCGGCTGCGACGTTTGGCGGAGGCTGTGCGGGACGCGCGGGGCAGTGGTGGGATGTATGGGGAGGGTGGGACATGCGGGGTGGTGGGGGGATGTGTGATGGGGACAGGAGCCTGTGGCCGGCATCATCACAGCGCAGGAAGATGAGCGTGAACCTTCCTCACCTGTCTGACGCTACGGCATCGTTAGGATCCCATAAATGCCAGTGCTGTTAACAACCACGGTGATGACTGTTGTGTCAGACCTCCCCCTCCCCGCTGCCCGCCTCCCAGGTGTTTGCACTTCCATATCGCTTCCCATTAAAACGGTCTGCAGCAAGCACCGTGGGTGTCAGAGCCGGGTGATGGAACTGAATTAGTTTGAATAACTGAATAAGTTTTGGATCCCGGTCTGGCAGCTTGTTCATACACATTTTAAATGCCCAGCAGCAGCCGCATAATTCGCTTTACCCGGGCAGGGCTGTTCACAGCAGCACGGCAGCGCGTGGCTGCTGCCGACTTTTAACCTCGCTTTCCTTGGGATCCCTTCCTCACGGGGATGCTCAGAGACACCGACTGAAATAGTGTAATTGCAAATAATCAACTTATACATTCCTTCCTTCTTTTTTCTTCTTTTTTTCTTTGGAATTTGAGAGAACTGAAATACACCCTGTAAACTTCCCGAGGTACAGGGAGGCTTCAGGTTGCCTGGGAGGTCTGTCCACTGCGCCTTGCGGAAAACGCCGTATATTCCGATATATTCTGATCCTGCCTCATCCCACACAGCACAGGCAAGGAGGCGAAAGTTTCATAAAGGCCTTTTGTGTATCTCACTCTGAAATCTGGTATCAGTAGATGAAACAAAGACCGAGCAAGCAGATTTTGAAGAAACGTTTAAATAATTTATGATGCACTTGGCACTTGTATAGCACCTTTCATCCACGGTTCTTAAAAGACTTCAGAGATGTCAATAAATGATACAAACATAATAATGTCTTATTATAATAAAGCCATTTTGCATGTCCATAAACAGGAAGAAAATGCATTCCTAGCAAGATGAATTGTTTTATCTATAACCAAAAGAGGGACTTGGTAAGAAAGTGGGACATAAAAGCAGAAATCTTTGTTTCCATCTCTTCCTTGTAAACTTTTTAAGGAAATTCACAGATTTAGGCAGAATAATTATTTTATACTTTACAAAAAATACCATTTGTTATCTCTGGTGCTTGTAAAGCTTCCTACACACGGTGGATGTTTGCCCTCCTGCTTGGTAGCCCGCCAGCAGAAAGGGTTTTACCTCCATATAAAAGCAGCGGTGTGAAGCCTCTGTCTCTGGGATAAGGCTCATCTGCAAATATGTTCTTTTATAAGTTACCAATAAGTAAGATATTGTCTGAAAGGTCTTTTTCCCCCCAAATGCAAAGCAGGTGATGGATGGCCGTGAACACCAGAGACACCATAAGCCCAGTTTCGGTTTGTTTTAAAGGTTGCGTTATTTCCCTCCATCATCTAAAGGGCGAGTGTTTGAGGTTTTGAAGCCAAAATTTCCAACAGGTTTTTCAACTTACCGGTGTTTAGGCTTTAATAAAGCACAAAGCAACACAGAGGGAGGAAGGCTGAGGCTCAGGGCATGGTCCTGCCCAGCAGCATGCCGTACCCTGGTCTCATCCACTTAGAGCTGCTGTATCCCATAGAAATGTCCTTTAACTGATGATGGCAAGAACAGCAGCAGCTTCTCAAGCATCAGTGTAGTGGATGTAGATATAGGGGTGGGTTCAGAAAAGGTCTAAAAAAAAAAATCCAAGTGGCCTTCAGTGAGAATTTGCGACTGCTTCACTGTAATCCTTTGCCCTAAGCAAGGGATGATAAAAATACCTGCCTCTGGCTTGTGCATATTTCTACTGCACATTCAATTAAATGAAAATGCATCGAATTAAATGGAACTATTCAGAAGGAAAATTCCTTAATGCACGGAAGTCTTCAAATGAGAACGTAGCATTCAGTACTTACCATTAAAAACATTATTATTTGCCAGTGCTCACCACATAGCGGCGTCTGAGATGTTATTCTGATAAGCTATTCTAAACAGATGGGTTAACTGCGGTTTCTTGGAAAACGCACGGTTTTTAATTGCAGCAACATTACCTGCATTAATGGACATGGTAGGATGTGGGCGAATGTGCACTCGTACTCAAGGTTGTCCGATATTTCCCATGCAAGAAGCTGTTTGCTGCTGTTTATAGCATGGCCAGGCTTTCTCCAGCAGGAAGGCGGGGGCCTCACCTAGCTGGGTGTTTCAAACTGGTGTTGCTTCCAAAGTGCCAAGACCGATGGCTTATGCAGCCACGGTACAGCAGCTTCTCCCAGCCCCAGCTCAAAGCCTCTAACTTCTCATTTTGAAGTGTTGGACGTGGCAAATAGTGCCTGCTTCTGAAATGTAGCGGGGGACTAGGGTGGTGTTAGCCCAGTGAAAATCCTTCTCGCTTTGACTGAAACACACGCTTTAGGAGGTAGGTAAATGTGTCATCCGAGGAAGTTTGTTAGCTTCTGATGTCTCGTATGGAGACAGACCCACTAACCACGTATTTTACCACGTAGCTTTGCATTGCACTTTTGCTTTCCTGGCTGTTTGCCTATCTCCCTTTATGTGTTATTTGGCTCAGTTCTTGCTTCAGTTACAGAAGCCCTCTTTTATTTTTATATTAAACATATGGTATTAAAAAATACATGTAAATATGTGAACACCTGATGGGAGGGAGCCAGGCTTTTCTCAGTGGGATGCAGCGACAGGACAAGCGGCAACGGGCACACTCTGAGATACAGGAAATTTTGTTTAAACATAAGGAAACATTTTTTTTTTCTTTTTCTTTTCCACGATGTAAGCAAGCTAAAGCAGGAACAGGTTGCCAAGAGAAGCTAGGGTGTCTCTGTGCTTGGGGATACCCAAAACCCAAGCCGACGAGGTGCTGGGCAGCCGGGTCTGGCTGACACTGTGTGCGCAGAGGAGGTGAATGAGGTGGCCTCTGGAGGTCCTGCTGGCGTCATCTGCTCCGTGAGCCTGTGAATACATCTGGGTTCTGTAGCATGCATAAATACACATTAAAAAATGAGGACTTCATGATGCGGACCGGGACCTGGTCTTATCTCCGCCAGCCCACGCCGCTGCCCGGTGGAGCTTGCCCAGCCTGTGTGGGGGTGTTACAGCTCTCCAGCGCTTCCTCTCTGGCACAGCCAAGGTCACAGCAGGGAATGAAAACATCCTGAGATGAGAGGAAGGAGGAAAAGGATGTGGTCCATCTCCAAGTTGCTGGGACTGAAGATCTTCCAGGTCTCCTTGGCAGCGCTGCCGGCCGGGGATGGC
>NW_010233369.1:11404-17472 GCF_000690775.1 Eurypyga helias
GCGGGATGGGAGGCAGCCCCCACCCTGCCCCCGTGCCGGGGCATGAGGCTCGCCACCAAACATGGCAGCAAAGGAGAGCAGGGAAAGGCACTGCCATGTGCGTCGGGCCGGTCACGCAGACAGCCGGCTGTCCCCTTCGTCTGTGGGACCTTCCCGGCCCTCTCTGGCTGGGAGTACAGCACAGCCCTGGGAATGGGACAGCAGCCGAAATAGCTGTGCGTGGTAGGTAGCCCTTCCATTCTGGCCCTAGATTTCACTTAAAATGAAAATAAACCCATACAAACCCTCCATCAATAAGCAGGGAGAAAGGCTACGTGAAGACCTTCCGAGCTACTTTGACAGCAGCAGTGCTGCAGATGATTCGAGAAGTAGCTCACCGAAGCCCAATTATAATTTAGTGTTTAATTGCTCCTGGCCAGCGCCAGCCCCCTGGGCAGGAGGCAGCTGGCTGCCTGCAGTCATACCCCGGAGGAGAAGGGGGAAAACCTTTGCTGGCTCTGTGGGGTATTTTTGTCTTTGGCACAATTTGGAAACAAATCACTCATCATTTTTATTGCTGTAAATGTTATGCCTTTTTTTTTTCTCTCCCCTTACGTGAGGCAACCTTTAATTAGCTGCATGAGTAAGACCACGCCATCTCTCTTAAATGACTTAAATTCTAGCCTCGTAAGGTTATTTCTTCTGTGGGAAGGTAGCAGGTTTTTCAGCCCCATCTACTCCTACCCTCCTTGTGGAAGAGCCTGCTGATGTTCTCCCCACCCCCTCCCCCTGACACTGCTTCCTTCTGTGATGGTGACCCTCACACTTCATTTCTGAGGAAGAGATGAGGTCTCTGAGATCCCCGGGTACCTTGCTGGAGGGAGCCCCCACCTTGCGTCTGCCACCCTGGGGCTGCAGCACAGGTGCAGCTCCCTGCTGACCCCCAAAAGCAGACCTTTGCTTTCCCAGGTAGAGCCACGTGGGGCTAAAAAAAGGTGTGAAGGGCTGCTTTCTGCCAGATTTTCTGCAGCTGTCAAACCTCGTTTCTGAATGGACAGGGAGAGAGAGGGAGAAAGGATTGGTGATGGTCAAGTATTGAAAAATAAACTTCACAAACTACCGTTGTTGCAAACAAGTTTAGATTAGATATCAGGCAGAAGTTCTTCACGGAGATGGTGGTGAGGCACTGGGACAGGTTGCCCAGAGAAGCTGTGGATGCCCCATCCCTGGAAGTGTTCAAGGCCAGGCTGGATGAGGCTTGGAGCAACCTGGTCTAGTGGAAGGTGTCCCTGCCCATGGCAGGGGGGTTGGAACTAGATGGTCTTTAAGGTCCCTTCCAACCCAAACCATTCTATGATTCTAAGTTACTCTACCAAGAACTGAATATATACAGTTAATTTGTTGTGCCCTGTCAAGCTGAATATTGTTCTTAACATACATTAAATATATGTAGTATACATGTAATGTATCTTATACATCATGTATGCAAAGTATATGAATATCTAGATCTATAACAGACTATTTTTTAAATATATATATAAAATCAGTAAACTTGAAGTTTCATGTTCAAATTGCTGTGGGGCAGTTTCTGACAGCAGAAATCTCATGCTGCTGGACCATCCCCTTTGCCTTGCTGGCATTGTGGTGAGCATCAGGGCAGCGCCGAGGGCAGGGCAGGAGCAATGGGGGACATGGGGGCCAGTAGGAGCTGGCAGTTCAGCCCATCACCCCCTCCAGGCAAGGAAGGCAGTGGGGTGCTCTGCAGACACCCCTCCCGAAGCAACCTGCAGCCCTTGCCCCCCGGGGCAGCACACTGTTTTCCTTCCCTACTCTCACACCAGCAGCTTCCTTTTTTATTCTTTTTCCGCCCTGCGAGAAGAGACGTTTTGTGTTCCTGGCTGCTTTTGCCTGAAACAGGAGTTCCTGTGTGCCTGTCCTATTTGGAAGTTCTTGACAAAAGCTAATTCTTTTCTTTCAAACCCCCTTTATTTTTTCTCTGTTTCTGCCACCTGAGTGTGTGGGCTCTGGAGCCATGCCTTTCCTCAAAGCTGCCAGTTAAACCAGGCAATTCAGAGGAGAACGTGGGTGAGAGAGGCTTGGGACCTTGTGACTGTCCCTGCTGCTGTTTTGCAGGTAGCCTGGGACAAACTGGCTGCAGTCCTCCCTTTGCTGGCTCATAAAATGGGTCGTCCAGCCTCTTCTGCATCAAAGTAGTCCCAGTCAGGCAGGTAGCAGGATAAGGGGGAAAGGAGAGAAAAGAAGGACTAAAAAAAGGAACAGCCTAATTCAAACACTTTTTGAACAACATGAAGGTTCTCTGCATTCTCCAAATTAGGTTGAAAGCACCTGTGGATGCCCACAGACTTCCAGGCTGGAAGGGCACAGGAGCCACTTTTGTCCAACCACTGCGAGCATCCTTGCCGGTGGCTGTCCCATGCACCCACAGCCATCCCCCTCCTGCGGTCCAGCCCCAGGAGCTCAGTCCTTCCCCGTCCCAGGGGGTGAAGGTCCCACAGACACACCAAATCCCACTGGTCACGACTGCGGTACCGGCCATGCAAGTCAGGAAGATGTCACACCAGAGCACTGCCTCGGCCTGCAGTGCTAATGGGACAGCTTTTCGTTACCATTTTTAAAGCAACGGGGAGAGGCCACACACATCTGTAAGTAGATGTGTGTGGGGTAGTTTATCCTTTTTTTAATATAATGTCGTCACAGAATTCAAAGAGCATACATTGTTTTTTTAATGCTTTTAAGTCTACTCTAATTATGATTAAAGTCCTTCCAAGGATTGTAGCAGCTAGTAGTTCAAACTTCAGGTACACTTGTCTTTCTTACTATCATTGGAAAATTAAACAAACAAAAAAACCTACTGAGTTGCATTTGCTGTACAAAATGGCCTGTTCATTTAAAAGCAAATTATCTGGAGACTCTTCAGTTTTCTGACAGTCAGCCTAATGCATTTTATATTCTGTGTTGGAGCATCAGAGAAGGTCATGTGTCACCCATGATCATGGGTGAGACTGGTTTCTGGAAAGTCTAAATAAACCATGTAGTGAGCTGGTTACACTGGGAGACGGAGTCAAAGCCCTGCCTTTGCAGGCTGACTAACTCATGACTCTGCTCTATCGCAGAAAGCCCCTGCCTGAGTGTCAAGTTTCCCTGCATTGACTAATATTTTGTATGATTTACTCACATCAGTAAATGTGCTTGTCTTTATGGGGTTTTTAATCTCTAAAAGCAGATGTACTGCAGTTAAGAGATCCTTAAACAGACAGGTTTCACTAAAGGAGAGCTGTTTGAATGTGGACTCGAATTATTTAAATCTGCAGTAGCTGGGCACTCAGAATAAACAGTTTAGGACAGTGGGAAAGTGGGATGCATTTCTACTCAGAAAGTGTTTATATAACCATAGCACTTCTCTGTGAGCTTGGTTACCTGCTGGTCTTGAAGAGGGAATCTCATTTAGATGCGTTTTAGTCCTACTAGTGCAACAGAGCCAGTGCATCAGAGGATGAACAGCCCAGCGTTACAGGCTGCAACAGCCAGGCCCTGTTCCTCTATCCCTGGTGTTTCTGACATGCCCATGAGGACAGCTGGCGAGTACTCCACAGGATAACCGCTATGTCCACACAGAGTTAGTGGGACATGCACAGGGAGAGTGGAAGCAAGTCCCAAGTCTGCCGTTCCCCTTTGTTGCATGACACTGCTTTAAGCCCGTTCAGCTCTGTCTGGTAACTCCTTGAGGTTTACAGGGTTAAGGTTTCCTGACCCTCCTTGAGGTGTCCTGCCCAGAAAAGCTGTGGATGCTCAAATCCCTGGAAGTGCCCAAGGCCAGGCTGGATGAGGCTTGGAGCAACCTGGTCTAGTGCAAGGTGTCCCTGCCCATGGCAGGGGGGTTGGAACTGGATGGTCTTTAAGGTCCCTTCCAACCCAAACCATTCTGTGATTCTATGAAGGGCAGTTGTCCGTATGGAGGGTGTACGGCTGACTGCTCCGGTTGGTTTGGAAGAAGCTCAGCACCATTTTTAACATGATTAGTGTTTTTCTTCAGGAAGAACCCTGCCCAGAAAATCAGTTGTTGAGACGCAGTTTTGAAACTGGGAGCTCACTGAACGAAATCATGCTTGAAGCAAAGTGTTTCCGCACGTAGGCACCTGTTTTGCCAAAGCCTGGCTCTTCCAGGGTTCACATCTGGACACAAACACTGCTCTCTCCTTTACACTCTGGTCACCTCACCAAATTCAGTACCTCCCCAAGGTTCACATTTCTGCAGTGACAGTAAACGTCAGACGTTTTAATCCACATGCTGCTTGGGCTACTCTGGACTCATGTCTCAGGAATTTGTTCTCTGATTTTTCCTCCCCATTTGTCAGTTACCTGCAGCACAGAAACATTCCAGGGACCTTTCCCAAGACCAGATCCGGACACGTCTCCATGCACGCCCCAGCTTGCCACCGTCCCAGGCTCTGCTCGAGGCAGGAAAACCATCTGCTGCAACAAGGTGGTGAAATTCAGCAGTGGGAGTGGGGAGGCAGCACTAGGGTTCGGCATGTTGTGTGTGTTGTCCCCAAAGGCACAGTCTGGTTAACACTGGGGGTTCGCTGGCTGAGGCTGCCTGGGACAGCCGGTGATGCCTCTGTCATCTTGAATGTTTTAACTGCTTAAACGAGATGCTATTATATCTGAAATACTGGCTCGCCCTTTCTCCAAACCAAGGAAAAGGAGCCCTAAGAGCCAATTCCTATCCCCAGTGGTGTTCAGACCTTTTATCCAGGGACAGTCCATCGCAGAGAAACTTCTTGTAAAACACCTTGTAAGAAGTATGAGCCATGCTGCCCCTTGGGCCCTGACAGTCTGCCTCTGTTGCCTTCTCGCACTGTCGTAGTCCTTCGGCAATTTTTTAATTGGACGTAAGGCTGGGCAGAACTTCATGGGTCTGTGTGCCCAGGCTGAAGCTGGGAGGATGAAGGATGTGTTAGCAGCACTGCACACGGTCACGTATCGTCTGCCTAAGGATTTCAGCGCATCGGTCTTGAGAATAGTCAGGGCTGGGGGAAAGGGTTTTACACATCAATATTTCTGCAGTCTTTTAACATGCCTAGGGTACGCACCTCGTGCTCCGTCACCATTACCATCTCACAGGTGGACAACCAATGGAAGAGGCAGGCAGGCAGGTAAATTCAGACACTTGGATTAAACAGCTGAGTTGTCCCAGTTAGCTACTTTGCATTTCTGGGGATGTACTGCTTGCACATAGTGGAGGGCACAGTGCTTCTCTCCCATGGGCAGATCATTAGGCTTTAATTAAAAGGAGGATCTGGACATGTGTCTCATCTTCCTGTAAGACTCGTGTCCAGATCTCTGACTAGCATTGCAGGGTGTTGGTTTCTGCTTTACTCCCACTCGTTTATGCTGTGTAGTGTAGGCTCAGTACAGATGAAAAAATACCCTGGGTCAGGCAGAAGGACTGTCAGAAATCTGAAATTTGCTCTGAGAATTATCAGTCATTAGTTTTTTATTTTTTTCTTTATTCTAAAGCCACCTGGTTTCGATCAAAATATTTCTTTTCTGCTTACAGAAGACATTCGATTATCAAAGAGAAAAATGCCCTTCAGATTGTGGGTTGTGGTGGTGCAAGCGTGTTCTGTTCATGCGATACCATCAAAAGGTAAAACTGGCCAGCAATACCATACACCACACCAAAAAAAAAAAAACACCACATAAAAAAAGAGGGTCAGGAGAAACACACGCTCGCACACACAAGTCCTTGAACTTCCACAAAGAGATATCACGTTACATTTTGCAGTGTTTCCTAGGAAACCATTTTAGTGTAAAAGGAACTCTTTGTCTCCTGCTCTTTGCAAAATTGTTTGAACCACCATATCTCATAAAAAGGTTGCTTCGCAGGCAATTTATGCAGCATTAAAAAAAGCTCAATCTGCAGTTTGCTGCACCGTAAGAGGCAATACCTTTATCAGCAGCTTGAATATTTTAGGTTGTATTCGTTGAGAATTGGTAAGATCATGTCATAATTTCTAAAACTCAGGGAAATAAATTTTCTTAGTTCCACCCCCACCCCCCCCACC
>NW_010233370.1:0-235 GCF_000690775.1 Eurypyga helias
CCCACCCAGCCCTATGGGGGCTGTCCCACCCCCTGTAGGGCTCATCTTGGCCATCCCTGGCCCCTATAGGTTCTTTACGGTCCCTCACTGTGCCCCATGGCATCCCCCCACCCCCCATGAAGCTGCAGATCTATATGGTTCCTCCCCAGCCCCTATGGAGTCCATGCAACACTCACCCCATGCCGCCCTGAGGGGCACGTCTGGTCTCCATGGGGTCCGTATGGTCTCCATGGGG
>NW_010233370.1:403-607 GCF_000690775.1 Eurypyga helias
GTGTCCGTAGGGTCGCTATGGGGTCCGTATGGTCGCTATGGGGTCCATATGGTCTCCACGGGGTCTGTAGGGTCTCCACGGGGTCTGTAAGGTTTCCATGGGGTCTGTAGGGTCTCTATAGGGACCATGCAACCCCCCCACAGGACAGCTCTGGCCCCTATAGGTTCCATATGGTGGTTGCTGTAAGGGCTCTAACTCCCCCCC
>NW_010233371.1:0-1229 GCF_000690775.1 Eurypyga helias
GGGGGGAGTTAGCAGGGAGCCTGGTGCTGGGGGTGGAGGGAGGGAAAGAAGTCCTAGATCTGGGGGTTTAGCCCTGGAATATGCAGTTCCAGGGAAGCGGAAGTGAACATTTTGCCATCACTTTGAAGGAGAAGATGACAAATCCCACGATAGGGGCTCGGCCCAGCAGTCTCAGGGACACGGGGGGGTGACAGCAACTCAGTTACTAAAGACACGAGGGTGACGCAATGGCATCTCGACACAGGACCCAAGGGAAAGCCAGGCAATTCCCTGATGCTCCTGCATGCTAAGCAGGGGGTCTCCATCACCAGCAGCCCTCGAGGCTTAATGGGAAAGGTCTCCAGTTTCACTGACACCCCCCGTTTCACCGATACCTCCAGTTTCACGGCAGCGGAGCCGACCAGGAGGAGGGAGTCCCCATCCCAGATGTCAATCTGGAGGCTGTGCTCGGCCAGGTACCGCACAAACCACCGCTGCTCCCCGGCTCGCAGGAAAGCGGGATCCACCATGTACTTCAGCTGCAGGCCCGGTGGTCCTGCGGGAAACGGTGGTCCCCGTCATGGAAACAGGGCTTCTGCCAGCTCCGGTGCATCCTTCTGCTCCGGAGGAGCCTGCCTGCTAGCACACACACTCACCTCCACTTAAACGAACCCACCAGTCAATTAGGAATGTCCGAGGACACCCTCCCACACAAATGGTCTGTATGGACCCCTCCCCTCTCATTTCCATTAACAGCTCCACGGGGAGAAGGAGCTTCATCAGGCACAAGTGCTTGGGGTCTCCCGGGACCAGAATTTAATCAGACCCGAGAAGAAACAAAGGAAAGCATTCAGCCAGGAGGATCAGAGCCGCTCTCACGCACTGCCTTTCCTTCCAAAGGCGCTTAGCTGCAGCGGGAGCCGGCAGCCTCGGCGTGCAAATCATGCCAGCAACGCTTCCCCGTGTTTCACTTCAAGTGTATTAGACATTTTGGAATGTTTTCCACGACACGCCATGCAAAGCAGCAGAGGTTTGCTATTAAATCAGACACCGCCCCGTTCCTCCGCCTGGAGAAAAGCCCAAATCTGCCCGACGGAAGAGGAGCGGCCGCACAAGGATGCGAAAACCGGAGCTTACCAGTGCCGAGGGTCCCGTCCTTGTTCACCTGAACCAGGAGCTGCGCCGGCACAGCCGGCCCAACCGCTGGCCCCCCGTCTGTGCTGACCAGCTGGAGCCGCGGCGGGGGGGCC
>NW_010233372.1:0-209 GCF_000690775.1 Eurypyga helias
ATGGATGGATGGATGGATGATCTTCTATGGATAGATGGAAGGAGGGGTGTTCCTCTGTGTGGGAATGGATGGGTGTTCTTTTATGGATGGATGGATATTCCTCTGTGTGGGTAGATGGAGGGAAAGATGGATGGCAGAATGGATGTTCTTGGATGGAGGGAGGGATGGATGTTCTTCGGTGTGGGTGGATGGAGGGGGGGTGGGTGGGG
>NW_010233372.1:444-765 GCF_000690775.1 Eurypyga helias
GATGGGTGTTCTTTTATGGATGGATGGATATTCCTCTGTGTAGGTGGATGGAGGGAAAGATGGATGGCAGAATGGATGTTCTTGGATGGAGGGAGGGATGGATGTTCTTCTGTGTGGATGGAGGGATGGATGCATATTCCCATAGGTGGATGGGTGGGTAGATGGACGGATGGGTGTTCCCATGGGTGGGTGAGGGGGTGGATGTTCCTGTGGGTAGATGGATGGATGGATGGGTGGCCGTGTCCATGGATGGATGAATGGGTAAGTGGATAGATTCCTGGCTGGATGTTCCTGTGTCGGTGGTGGGTGGGCGGGTGGGTG
>NW_010233373.1:0-373 GCF_000690775.1 Eurypyga helias
CTGGACGTGGCAGGGATGTCGGGTGGAGCGGAGCGTATCGTGACAGTCCCTCGGTAAACCCACTCTCACCCCAGGGCTTAAAGGAACTTGTTTGTAGAGCGGCTTTGGTCGCGGCTCAGTCTAAAGTGGCCGCGTGTTGGTGTCACAGCTCTTTCCGGTGGCTGAAACTAAAGACATGGAGGCGTTTTTCTTTTTTCCACAAGAAGATGGAGACAGTTTCGCCTGTATCTGCTTGCAAAAGGGTGTATTTGAGGTGGTGTATTAGGCAAGGACATCGACCGGGTGGGGTGAGCCCGGAGATGCGCCGAGGGCTGGAGCCCCTCTGCCCTGGGGACAGGCTGGGGGGGATGGGGGGGTTCGGCTGGGGGAAGGA
>NW_010233373.1:849-1181 GCF_000690775.1 Eurypyga helias
TGCAGCTTGAGAAGTGACTTATTTGGCTTCATGACTAACATGTAGGTCGCTGTTAAGTTTTTAGTGTCTTTTTAGGGTTCCCCCCTGGTGCTGTGAAGGTCAGATGAGGTAAATCATTTGCTGGCTCACACATAGGTATGAGATGACCCTGCAGCATGCACAGGGGAGCAAGGTCAGCATCGAGGACACAGAAGGGGCTTTGCTCTGGGCCTCAACAAGTCCAGGGCTTCCGGATGTTGGTCACTGAGGCAGCTGTGTGTTAAACACTCTGAGGGGTGCTCTCTGTAGTCAGAAAATGCGAGTCCATAGGACGCCATGAAGATGCTCCGAGG
>NW_010233374.1:0-220 GCF_000690775.1 Eurypyga helias
CGTGACCGTGGGGCTGACTGCGGGCGAGGGATTTCTCTCCCGCTTTTCCTGAAGGGAAGGATCCGGCACCCTGCCCCGGCTTTGCAAGGGCCGTGTGGTCCGTGGGGAGGGGGCCAGGGTGCCATGCCGTCCCGTGACGGGACCCGCACCCACCCCACCGACAGCACGCGGTGTGTGCAGCTGCGGGACAGACCCGTCCCTGCTCCCAGCCTTGGGCACC
>NW_010233374.1:285-576 GCF_000690775.1 Eurypyga helias
CAGCCTTGGCCCCCCCGCGCGTCCGAAGCCGATAAATGAGAGATTTATGGCTGCGCTGACCTTGCAAAATTGCTGAGTCAGACGGTGACAGGCTTTTTTGGGGGTTTTACTGCATTCCCAGGCTTTAAAAAAACCAAACCAAACTGTGGGTTCCCAAAGCCAGGAAGCCCCCCGGCCCCGTCCCGGCGTGAGGACCATCCCCAGGCTGCAGCGGGGGGAGCAGCCGGGTCCGAGTGTACACAGCACCCTCCGGCTCCCTTCTCTGGGTCCCCCTCCCTCGGGAAGGGTGCG
>NW_010233375.1:0-16487 GCF_000690775.1 Eurypyga helias
GTAATGCGTTTAAATTGAAAGCAGGTAGAATTAGATTGGATATCAGTAAAAATTCTTCACAGAGAGGGTGGTGAGGCACTGGAACAGGTTGCCCAGAGAAGCTGTGGATGCCCCATCCCTGGAAGTGTTCAAGGCCATCCCGGGAAGTGTTCAAGGCCAGGCTGGATGAGGCTTGGAGCAACCTGGTCTAGTGGAAGGTGTCCCTGCCCATGGCAGGAGGATTGGAACTGGACAATCTTTAAGGTCCCTTCCCACACAAACAATTCTATGAATAAGTGCCTACTGTGAAGTTGTGCTCATTGTTCTCCATCAGATTACATAGCTTGCCACCCCATTTCTTGGTGACATCTTTGGGTTCTTCAGGCAGAGACCCTAGTCGTTAACACAACAGGATCTGCAATCCAGTTTGCTCATCTGGAACAAAGCCAGTCTGTCCAGCCCATAATTTAGCAGCTGTGACAGTGCTTGAAAGCCAGACTGACATCTCTCTAATTCAGATATACATTCATGTCAGCTCCTGTAAAGTTTGCACACTGGGGAGCTTTCTTTACGCACATGATTCCTATGGGTGCATAGACCTTTGCCTGCAGATTCCTGCTAAAAACGGGTGAGGGACAAGTGCATTTTTTGTTCTTCAGATATAATTTCTTTATTTTTCCACACTTAGCACTTTTTTGCAACTGGAAATGTTTTATAAGGCCATCAGCCTAATTAAAATATAGTATCTAGACGCTGTTCTGAAATACGTGCATTTAGAGTCAAATGTACATGCAAACCAGGAATACATTCATATGTATGACTAAAACCGTTTTCCTGTTTTTGGCTGAGTGAGCATATTTTCTGGGATAAAGTTAGATACTGATCTCTGACTAATTAGTGTGCAGGACAAATATTTTCCAAAGGAGTTTACTTGTGAAAGATGCGTGTTTAACTGCATGTTAAATTTGCAGGTGTATTCCCTGCACTGCCATGTACTGATCAGGAATTGTGTGTAAAAAAGTCTTTGTCCATTTGCATTTCTAGTTTTTTGATTTACCAGCACAACTGTGCATGCAAGCCAGACACTTGGCTGAATTTAGATTTTGTACATGCACGTGTATAGCTAAGTCCCTTGAAAAATCTAGGTCACACACTGTAGACAACATTCGGGCTGACTTCTGCATCCACATGCTCTTCGCTCTGTAAGAAATTGATTCTAAGCACGTTAGAGAAGTGGCAAGAGGAAGTTCTGATCAAACAAAATGGATTTGAGTTACCCAGTCTCCCCAAAATATAGCTATTGAGACTCAGAGAAGCACTTCCCATTTTGTTCAGCTCTATTAAAATGGAATCAAGCAGTGCCACCACTGTAGCACAGTAACACAGTCCTGCAATTTCCTACGCATCCTGCTGTTTCTCTTAGAGGTTCACACTTGAGGGTGAGCCTGCTTGGGGATTGATCTAGTTTTCCAGCCTTGCTTTTCCAAAGAAGTGCCTAAGTTCTTATGCTTTATTGCCTAGAAAGTTCCTCAGATTTACTTGGTGGGAAAAATAGACACTGATAGACAGTACCTGATGGCAGCTGAAGCCATCACCCCATGCTCAAACATGAACAGAGCCTATAAGCCAAAGCTCAGCTTGAACAGCTTTGGTGGGGAACCAAATTGTTTCTCTTTTTTTCAAATGCCTATCAAAGTTTGAGGTCTTTGATAAAATGACACCTCAAACCATCTCATTTTGCTCAGCCCATTAAACATGTCAGTGTCATCACAGCAATTTGTAAAGCCAATTGACTGATGAATATAAAGGAAGCGCTTGTTTGAAACTTGAAGATGGCCTGTAGATGATCTTTGGCTTAGTCCATGTTGGTAATGTGTAGAAGACAAGTTCTCCAATCTTCATGTTTGTTTGACAGTGATCCCTGCCAATCATAGTTAAAATGACTTAAGCTTTTCCATGACAAGACCCTGTTTTGACTGCATTTAGCACTGAGTAAAGAAAATAAAGTGGAGAGACACAAATATAAAGACTAAGCCAATGGATACAAAGATCGACAAGTGTGGAAAGAGCCACCCAGGTCATCTGGTACAGCCATCTCAAACAGTAGCAGCAGACCAATACTCCCAGCAGATCTAGAGACCCTCTCCTCCATACAGTCTCACCAGTCTATAAAACATCTTGTATAAAACTCAGAAGCCCTACTAAAAAGATCAGTGACAGAATTCCCAGAAACTATGTGTGCCATGGAACATAACTATGCCTTACCCTGCCTGGAAGGAGCAGGGAAAGATTCTCGTTTTCTCCACTTTTTGTATCAGAGTGTCACACAGACATTGAAAAATGCAAGGAACAAGTAGGTAACTGCAATGCTCAGGTAACATTTATCTCACCATTATTTCTGATGGCATATGAGACATTAGACAGCTGAAAGGAGAAAGACTATGCTAATGAGAAAGTGGTTGTTGAATACTTTTAATTCAGTAGTGTAGTAATGAACACTGACCTGGTTGTCTTGGACCAGATTTGCATGAAAGCACAGGTGTTGGGAGAAACATGGTTGTCCAAGTGGAAAACAATTGGAAATGGTAGATTTCAACAGTAAGTAGTTCCTGCTTAAGAGACCTGGAAAAGTGTCCCTATTTCATTTTTGTTAGTGCAAATCTGGTATATGAAAAAGTCACTGAGCACAACAGGAGAACAAAGGAGGCCAGGAGCAACCAGTGTAAGAGAGAACCAAGGGGAAGAGCTGGTTCTGTGGCAGAGGAGAAGGGATCTTCTCCCAGAAGTGCCAACCATGCAATGTCCTGAATGGACAAGCTGAGTGACAGCTGAGATCTGAGCTAAATTACAGTTAGATGTTAGCAGGAAGTTTGATTATTAGACTTCATATTTTGCATGAGGATCCTTCTTCACAGTCTAATCCAGTCAGGAGGAATTTGAGGTTTGCATGCAGCCACACAGTGTGAAATGAGCATGCCATGGTGGGATAGCTCACACCATTGAGGTGCTGGCATGGATGGACACAGCCTCTTTCAGAAGTACAGGACGGGAAGACAAGGAGAGCGAGGGAGAGCATAAGCAGCATCGTGGAATGGGCTGCTGGTGGCAGAGGGACAGCCTGACCTCCAAAGCCGAGTTACAAAGATTTAGTATGCTGAGGAAGAAAAGAGAAATCCCTGTAATTACAGTGAAATTCTCAGGTGAAAATACTGTGCAGACCCAAACATGATATTTGTGAACAAAGTCCTCAACAAAATATTATATATATAACGTGTGAGTGTATGAAGCGTCTATTGGTCACATCATCCTTTATACAGTGTCCATTGTCTAACACACAAGAAGTGCCACTGCTGATGCAATGCGTAGTCACACTGTCCAACAGACTTCACAATGAGGCCATGACAAAATGATCATAGAGTTTGAAAAAACAGTATTTCCTTGAAGGCTAGTCTTTCCCCGCTCCCATCACCAGCTCCAGCTGGGGTGTATGGCAGCAGGCAGGACAGGAGCCTGGTGGGATAAATAGCAAACCTTTGGCTACAAGTCTTTCATTCCAGCAATAAAACTCTCATTGGCAATAAACCAGGTGGCAATCAAATGTGTGAATAGATCCTGCCAGGTCATTTTAAACTGCAGTTTTGGGGTCTTTTCTGCAACATTTTGATGTGTATGTTTGGCCCATTATTTTCAATCACGATTTCTGTAATGAAGCAATTCCCTACCTCACTGCAGATCTCTCTAGATAACCAGACTAAAAGGCACACAATGTTTGGCTCAGGTTAGAGGTGTAAACAAGGTGGCATTGCACAAAAGTCAATTTCTCGGCGGCCTGGCAAGACAGTTCAGCCTCCTCTGAAGGGCAGTAGCAGTCACAAGGGCCAATAAGTGGAGACAGCAAATGCAGCACCGTGATCCAGACCTGACCTACTGGAGCATGGATCCAGGTTTCTGTGAAAAAAAGAGCCAGACCAAGCATTTGGGGATGGGGGCAGTGGGATGCACCACAAAGCACACCCACAGGGGAGTGCAGCCATGCCAGTGAGTGCTCAGCTCCAGGTTGCTCCTAAAGCCCATCCAGCGCCCAGCCATAGCGCTCACTAAGATGACATGCTGGAGGACCTAGTGCCCAGAAGCTGCAGAAGGGCTTTATCACTGCATTTAGCATGTTGCAACACCCTAGCATGGACACAGCTCCATTAATTAACATTCAATTCATGCTCTGTGGTAGCTTGGATGCATCTTGCCTTGGGTTGTACCAGCAAACAAACACCCCTCTTCAAGCAGACTTGTTATGAGATTCATGGATGAGCAATGTCCACCCTAATTTCTCTTCAGTCACAGCATCTACAAGAGTTTCCCTCTTCCCAGCTCTGTGGGAGAAAACCAGACCTTGGGCTGTGTGATGCCCATTTGTGTGGGGGCTACAGCTTCCACTCCGACCCACAGTCACTCTGGCATAACCTGGTGTAGGGTGAAGCCAACATGGGATGCCCGTCTGGAGAGATGCTGGCACCACTGAATCCAGTATCCTTCTGGCATAACACCACAGAAATAAAAGTAGAAGTAGCATCAAAAAATGCAGAGGCAAAACTGATCTTAAAGGCAAGGACTGAGAGCATGAAATACCCAGAAAGTCATCCCAGGTACAACCACTGTGACTGGGAGCACCTTCAGCAAAATTCAATCACTTCCCTTCCCTCCTAGCCTCTCTAGCATGGCCTTGGGAGATGCTGCTTAATATTTTTCAAGCCTAGGACAAGGCAAAGAATCATTTGGTTGAAAAATGGCCTTTAGTAGAACATGAAAGATCTTATGAAAAACTATTGGCTTTTTAGAAATGTTTCCCCTTTCTTGATTTTTTGGTGACATCCTCTATCAGTCTTTTTTACTGCAGCATGCAATGTAAACTAGCCTTTGGTTTCTCTTCCGGAATTACTCTTGTGTTAAGATACTTCTTCAATCAAAAAACTATCAAAATAGTTCATCTACAGAAAACCTGCTTTTGGGGAGCTGAAGTTTGCATCTTCTGGAGGCAGACGCACAGAGCATGGTTATTAAATTCTGCTTATTTCGGTATGCAGCAGAGGTACAAGGCAGGCTCCTCCCCAGCCCACCCCAACAAAGCTCTCTACAGTCCTACCCAGACCCTTATTTTCCTGTTACCAGGTGCCAAGTTACCCTACTGCAAGCTGATCCTCTCATTTCACTGGCCCAATTCCTTGTTCTTTCTCAGCATACGAATTTCTAATGCAGCCGGTGCAGAAGCAACAGCTACTCTCCTACAAGTTTCCAAGCCATGTGCACTGCTCTCCAACTGCTCCCCCCAACCCTGATCTCCCCAGAGCTTTGGGCAAAGCAAAGTTCTGTGCAGGATCTCCAGCCAGCTTGGAGAGGTGAAAGGGCCTAGCTAGTTATACCGCAAAAGGCCTCTTTGTGCTAATTTCATCGAACGCTGTGCAGCTGATATTTCAGGAGCAATATCTGAGAAGAGATTTGAAGAACTGCTTATGTGATGGTTTTGTTAACAGCGGTGAGAACAAGCACAGGGAAACTTATTGATTCCCTTTATTAGACAAAATTTGCTTCCTAGGATTCAGAGTTAGAGGCAGGCTGCGACTGCAATACCAAATTGCTGTGAGCTGCCTGCATGGAGGAACCATCCAGAGGGTTTGGCTGACCTGAACAAGCTGCTTGAAGAGCTGCTTAAGCACACCAGCTTCTGACGCACCCAAAGAAAGAGTCAGGAAAGGAAGGAGGGAGGAAGAGGAAAAAATGAGAGCAGTAGAAGATTAAAAGTTTATGGAAGGTGTCTGTGGCATTCTCTGCATGGAGAAAGACCCACCCTGCCCACTGACCCTGGGAAAACTGCTGCCATTTGACATGTTTCACTGGATGATCTGCAGTGGTTCATGGAGATGTGGGATAGCTAGAGAATGCAGGACCATAGCAAGACATTTTCAGGGGTTGGGGGAGTGTGATCAAACCGATATGCATCCCTTTCCCACTCTAAACCCTCATGATAAACATAGATCAGACGGGAAAGTCCCGATGTCTGGCTTCTAGTCCAGCAGGTATGAAATGTGAGGTGGCGCAGTTACACTGGTGCTCCTGCAGACACCCATTGCCCTTTGGTGGGGCAAGTTACCTTCTACAACACAGTGGAGCAGCACTCAGCCAGCTCAGAGGTCTCTGTGCCGGCATACAAACCTGGGGCTGCAGTGCCTTGTGTAATTACAGACATAAGGAGGGAAATGGCGTGTGTGGAGAGAAAAACAAAAGAACCAGCACGACTCTTGGAGCAAGGTAGACAGCAAGTGCTGGAGGGAAGGGGAGGAGCACCACAGTCAGCCCTCAGAGTTATTCACAGAAACTGCACACCTCTTCATCCTCATGCATTCATGATTAAAAAAACTCAAATTCTAGTGTCTTCTCATCCTACAAACCAGCCTGATGTATCACTGACACTCAGCAGTTTAGGAGTATCTGCTCTAGAGCCCCTCTACCACTCACCCAGGCAGCATGGCACACAGGTTACATGGCTGGTACCCACCTGCACGCACATAGACAATGCCCTCGTTACGTGCTTTAGGGCTGATTTTTCCCCTGCTCTGCATCTTCCATCCTCTCTCTGAACAGGGTTGCAAGCACCCCAGTGTGCAGAAAGAGCAGGACCAGCCTCCAGGGTCCTCTCTTCTGGCTCCAAACCAATTCACACATGGTTCAGCCCCAGGCTGCACCATGCTCTGCTCCACCTCAACAGAGGCAGATCACATCTGGCCTCCGCTTCCCAGCAGCTCGTACCTGCTCCCTCACTGCTCTCTCCTCCACATCTCCCATCCAATCCCTGGTAAAAGTACTCCTCTGCTCCACAGCCAAGGACAAGATGATTCTGCAGAAAGAATAAGGATATCCTCTCCCAAGTTGTCCCTTACTTCCTGGAGACACGGCTGCAGTTTCTGAGAAGGTACAAGTCTATCTGTTAACCTCTTAATAAACATCCTGTGCTAACATGGTTGGAGACCAGGAGAAACTGGGTAACTGGGTAATGTGAAACCTCGCCAGTACCTTGTAACTAATTCAGCTGGGTTTTTTCCTTTGTTTCTAGCATTAGTAACCTTACTTGCTATTACTCCCTAGAATAATCTGCATGCAGCAAAAGTGGATAAGTGATAAACCTTATCTCCTATCAGGAGCCATCATGCTCATGGAGAGCAGCTGAGCTGGGGAGGGGATCTTGTCAAGGGCTGACCCCAGCCCCTCTCAGCACCTGGAACACTGTTAACTGTTTTGAAAGAGGATATTTGACTGCTGTATTTTCTCTGTAAAGATGAACACATTTCAAAGAACTATTCAGTGGACCAAAGCTATTCAAAGCTTTTTTTCCTGAGTTCAGGAAAAACTCATAGAAATGTATGTTTGCATATTCACATACAATAGATAGTTTTTTTGTTCTGTCTTCTCTCTATTCCTCCATGGTAAAACAGCGAGAGATACTCTAGGAGCTAAATTAAAAAAAAAAAAAAAAGTAAATTTAATTTAAAAAGAAGTTAATTTAAGAACACAACATATGCCATCATATTATTATAGGCATGCACTGGCTTTACATTTCTTGAACAGTACTTATATTTTAATCCTTTCAGAGTTAGTTACAAATGTGTTAATTTTGAATCGAATCATTTCAAGGTAAAAATTATTTCTGAGCTGTTGTAAGCATGCCCCAGGCTAGTAGTGGAAAGCCAAGAAGAACAAGACCAGGAGTGAAAACCGAACATGTTTCTTCTTCACTGCAGTCACAGCGGTCCTATCTCTGTCCACCTACCACCAGAGAGTAAATTGGTAAAATCTGAAAACAGGAACAAAACTAGCTACAGCTTCTTTAAAACTTGCTTAGTTCAGTCTGTAGGAATAAACATCACCATGACCTAATCAAAACTGTGTGCACCGATACAGGGAATTTATCAAGGATTACAGTCCTTAGTAATCTGCATGTGACATATTTTTCTATTTTCCTTACATTTAAACTTAACTCCTGAGTTTCTAGTGCTCATTTGTGCAATAATTGCAGCACTCTATGACGTGCTTTAACTTCAGTTACAGATATGTGCTATCATCCTTCACTTTTCCATGGTGTTTATGCAGAAATAAACATTATACTTGGACCAGCACTGTCCTCAGTCTGCCAGTTCTGTATCACAGATGCTCTCCATTTCTGCTCTGCAGTATCACTCCACTATTTCATGCGGTATGTGCACAGCAGTCATGGCCAAATGCTTTCCAGCTGTGGGTAACATCTTTCAAGGAGAGAATATATTGAGGAAAAAACCCAAACTTACCACCTTTCCTGCTCCAGGTGGAGTCATACCAACTTTCCTCTGTGGTTGCATGCCCTTGTGCTCAGGCCAGGAGCCCACCCCTCTCACTTCCTTCTGACGCAGAGGCAGTTTCAGCCTCAGTGTGTTAAAAATAATAATTTGTCATTAACCATTTCCCAGCTGTCAATATGATGCTGTCACAGGGGAGGCTTAGCAGCTTAACGATATCTCAGCTGGCATTGAATGACTCCAGCACAGTTTCAGCAGCTTTGGTTTATTATGTTGAATTATGTTTGGTTTATTATGAAGAAATTTAAAACAGAGATATGATTATCCAAAATACAGAGCTGCTTTCAGCATACAGGTTCATACTTCAGACTGATTTCACAGGCTACATTCTTGATGTAATTGTGGATAATCTGGAGTGTCCGCAGACCCCTCTGCAACAGCAGTAAAAGCGTGTTTGATACTAATACTGTTTCATTATTATTCCTTAGAGACCTCAGCTGGTGTTATGTCTGGAGCATGCCAGGCACTGAGCCGCAGGAGATAGCCTTTTCTACTGTGCAGGCAAATGCTGTGAAAGAAAAACCAGCAGCTGCCAGGCATTGCAACATTACCACGTCACCAGAATTTTCTGCTATACTGCAAACCTGAATCTTTCCATCAGATCCACCTCCAGAGCTTACAGCTCATCCTTCATGGTCATCCTACAACTGTAACACAGATTTTGCCATCTGCGACATGGGTATGAAATATGTTCTTCTCTGGACAAAAGTCCAACCGAAGCCCTGTGAAGAAGGTTCAAGTCTGTGAAGGGAACAGTGTAGTGTTGCCAGCTGGCTGGTTGGGTGTGGATGAAAATAAGAAATTATCTGTGAGTTTCTTCCTGCAGATGTGCTCCTCGAAGTCTTTGCATTTTTATGATTTTTAATCAATCAGTAACTGAAAAAATTCCTCCAATGAAACCAAACGTAGTTACCATGATAATGAGATGCTGCTCCTAGAAATAATGTAGTGTTAGTGGAGAAGGGCAGAAGGACCTGCATTATGCCCACTCACGCATGGGAGTGTCTTACCTGAGTTGCCTGTCCTTCCAGCCATGCTCAGCTGCTCCGTCAGGTGGGCTGTACTCCATGGGCTCTGCGCCATGCACCCATGTCCCAGGTGCTCACAAAGCCTTTGAAAGCTTTGCATTAGGGATATGACTCTGTAATTCTGTGATATGCAGAAGAAAGCACCAAATAACACATGCTCATATGCAGATACCTTGCAGGACTACTACAAAATAAGTATCTTCTTTTCAAGCTTGAACCCTCAGCTCTTGGGTGTTCGTCTTTGTCTAGCAGTGTCAGCAAAAGCTTGCTGAGCGTTCAAGCACGCTTCAAGAAAAAAATATCCAGTAAATAACTGCCTTTGCATGTTCATCTCCCTGTTGCATCCTCCCTTCACGTGGAGGCAATCCTGCTGATCCCCAGGCAGATGCTGATTAGGCCAGCGTTTACCCTTCAGTATCTCCATTTAGCCATTCATTTTGCTCTGTGTGAGGTGACACACAGCTTCCCAAATGGCACTTGGCGCCGTACTCTTCGCACACCTACAACAGTCCTATTTGCTGCCAAGATGGGGCGTGCCACGCTGTACATGGAATGGGCACAGGTGGAGAGCTCAGCCGCTGCAAGGGGAGTGCGCATCACAGCCGGAACCCCAGCGGGGAGTGCCACTGGAGGGGAGCAGGGACAAAACTGCAGGTGCAAATGCCTGGTGCACAGCTGCCTGGGAGGCATCAGGACAGACGGGATCTGCGGGCGCAGAATGGGCAGATAAAACCCAACACTCTGGGCTGCAAAGCTGCAAACCTGCCCCTCTGCACACAGGGTGCTGGCGCGTTGCAGCTACAACAAGGACACGAGCTTCTTGCAGCAGCCAAAGCAAGCCCATGTTTGCTTTGAAGGCTCCTTTGAACACTCCTGGTGTTCGCTTGCCTTTCCTCTGGGCATGTTGTTCCTTGTTGTTCAAGGCCAGGCTCATGTTACTTCATTTTCATGGAACCGTTTGAATTTTCTTTTTAAAATTGAACTTTTCTGGATTCCCCCCAAAGCTGAGAATTTGAAAACCTATCTCCTCCTCCTTCCACTCCCAGGTTTTGAAATCTTTATTTTGTGGGTAAAAAGAGTTCCATCTTACTGTAAATATTTATAGCATTTCAAAACCAACACTTGAACATTTTGCTAAAAAAAAAAAATTTTTTTTTCCTATTCATGTTTTTCTGAAGGAGAAAACAAAACACTTTCAGCCACACAGACATTGTCCTCATTTGGGCCAGACAGCTATTTTGAGTACAGGACTGATAACCATCTGCAATTATCATCTGCAGACAATTGGATGAATGTTCCCTTGCAGCCTGAAAGGGCAGGTCACTCACAGCATATCTTACTCATTAAAAGTAAAGAATAACATGACAATATGTCACTGGTACCTTCAGCCGGATTGGCATGCTGAGCCCTCCCTCCGCACTGGGGCTCTGTAGGTAGTGACTTCTGTCAAAAAGGAGACCTAGAGGAGGTATAATTAACAATCACATCTTCATCCTATAAATAATGGTATTCCAGGATGATGGATGAAGAACTTGGAGTTGCAATACATCTTCACGTTAAGCATTACAGCGCTCTATCTCTGCTGCTCCTTGATGACTTGATTAGGGCACCCGTGAGCTCTCTGAATTCAGCCTAATATTTCTGAAGTTTTAGGTAGGCATGGATTTGCTCTGAAATCCATGTCCACATGAGAGGTCTGGTGGAGGAGATGGGTGGGAGGACATGTCGGAGCAGTTTCTGACTCTTACTCACATTTGGGTTGCTTCAATGAAGACATTCGATTTTCTTGCGTTTACCTGCAGAGACCAGGCATTTTCAATAGTTGCAGACATCCATATGCACATGAAATCCAAAAAGACTGTGTTTCTCGCAAACTGACCTGTTGCCTGAGTAATTACCTGAGCCATATGCTGAGGTCCTTCCTTAGGCAAACGTCCTGCTGCGGTCAAAGGGACACTGTCAGCATGACAGATGGGCAATGCAGAGCATGGACTGACCGAGATGTGTGTCTTGGGAGGACACATAAGTGCCTCTGTGCTCATAAATACCGAATTGATGGTGCTCAGTCTGTATCTTGCAAAGTCTGCAAGTGTCTTAAGAATGGCCCCTTGAAAATGTGTCCCAGGTGGATAAACTCAGGGAGATGGAAATTTCTGTCTTCTTTCCACACCTTAGAGGGACACTGCTGTGAACTTCTACATCATTCCCATTACTTTCCTGAGACATACACCCACATAGATACATACACAAACACATAAATATATGCTTGCACACACCTACATGCACATGCACACCTAGTATATATGTATATTTTTATTTATCCTGCCATTTAGAAATTATTGTCAACCTCTTCATAATATATTATTATTCCATTAGGATCACTTCAGCCAACAAACATTCAAGGTATAACCGCCTGAGGGCTCCTGATATGATGTACATTAAAGTTTAATGCTGTATTGATGTGTGCATTGTGTTCCATATGAGCCAAGCTGTTCCATTAACTATGCGCAAAGGGCTATGAAGTTATAACATTTATCTCTACGGACGCTCCAGATTACTTTTTCCTGTTGCATACCTCCAAGGCTAAACATCTAGTCCTCAATTTACATAGTGCTGTTAAAATTTTTAAACCTTTGTAAACGATGGACAGTTTATCAATGTAACTGAGTTTTTGTCAGCCTTGGCTGGGGAGGATAAGGAAATATTGGCAATTTTCCAATGGTCATTTATTTTATTTTTTTTTCTTTTCATTTAAAGCACGGGTTGGGTGGAAACAGTATCCATTATTAATAGATAAATGTTTTATTAAAGATATAAAGACCACAAAGATTTGTAACTTTAATAATCTAGTTTCTTATTTTAAATTCTGTAACACTATTATTTATTGAACAACTGGGGATATTTCTTACAGGATCGCAGTTAGGCAGAACCCAACAAAATGGATAAGTCTGTGTTATCTGGGGGAAAATATTCCGGCTGACTTAAGAGCTTCCTGACAGGATTTTTTAAAATAATTTTTAAAATAGATTTGTCACTGGCTGTTTACAATAAGACCTATAAAGTTTCAAAGATAAGTCTTTTTTTTTTTTTTTTAACTTTACTTCTGCTACCAAACATGTCAGAGTGTCCTTACAACCCTGCTCGCATATTCTGCAAATGATTGTACTTTCTATGTTAAGGTTTTTTTTAGCCTTTCCCGTGCTACAGGAATAACTGCAATTTCGCTTCCCTGCGGGGTGATCTGTCGCTCTCAGGTTACTGAGTGAATTGAAAAGGGAATAGGAACGTAATTTTAGAACTTTATTTTACTCTCCCCCCTTGGATTTCACTCCATGTTTGGTTTTTTTTTTTTTCCCCACATGTTCTTCTTGCGCTTATTAGACATCACAGGTGCTGTGTGAATAACTGATTTCCTAAGAGTTAGGTCTGGCAGTTCAGAAAATTCAAAATATGAAACAAAGTGATTTGGACTAATCTGACTTTTTTTTTTTTTTTAATTTCAGAATAAAAAACTAATGCATTTGTTTTAGCACTCTAAAATGGTGGAAGGGGTCTGCAAATAAATGAGTTGAAAGAACAATGGTTACTAACAATAGCCGGGCTCAGCTGTAGCTGACAATAAATCCTTTTGCTACAAAAATTTCAAAACTTGCACTTTCTATCTCCAGTAGAAATTGTGAGGCTTTTCCAAAAAGCAAAGCTTCTGTTTTCTAAAAAGAAACTTTCTGGGTTTATCTACCTCCTTTTAAGCCTGGACAAAATCAAAATAAAGTGTCATTCTGCAGTAGTGTTCACTTGGTGACCAAACACCGTTAAACACCTGAAACTTAAGAGATCTAAAGTCTTTTGCTCGATTCAGCCCAAAAATCTGAATATGAAATTCCTAAGTCCCACATTAAAGCTATTAAGACAGAACACATGGCAATTTCAGGATACTCCTCCCTACATGTTCACATCTGACACAACATTATGTCAGCAAATAATTTTTTTGCTTGCTTGTATAATTTTAGGTGTGAAATATTCCTTGCCAGATGAGCTGCCTTCTGATATAGTATTCTATTATCTGAGATCTGTACATACAGAAACACACTTCTGGTAACGGGTACGAATTGAAAACAGGGAGGTTTAGATTAGATATCAGGAAGAAATTCTTCACAGAGAAGGTGGTGAGGCACTGGGACAGGTTGCCCAGAGATGTTGTGGATGCCCCATCCCTGGAAGTGTTCAAGGCCAGGCTGGATGAGGCTTGGAGCAACCTGGTCCAGTGCAAGGTGTCCCTGCCCATGGCAGGGGGGTTGGAACGAGATGATCTTTAAGGTCCCTTCCAACCCAAACCATTCTATGATTCAAAACTCAAGTCATGGAGAATTTATTGTAAAACAAAAAAATTTGTTTTGCTACTTTGTAGTAGCGATCTGATCGTATCTGTCTGAGGATTTTCCATTAAATCTTTTCCACTGAGTAAATACCAGTTACTGAAACCAAAACCATTCAAAGGAGAGGGATGTTTTCCATTAGCTTTTCAATCACATTTACCACAATACAGTGTGAAATTATAAAAATATTGTATTTCAATATTTTCTAAGCAAAAGTATCTGCTTTTACTTTTTGAACATGATGAAGTTTAAGAGGCAGCAATTACAAAGAACTATTTAAAACCATTTATTTAAAACCATTTATTAACCACTAGACATTTATTTAACCATCTGTTTAACAATTTAACCATCGATTTAATCAACTAATTAAAAACATTTCAACAAACCTGAGTGAAGAGGTCTTTCTCAGGCTTCAATTTGCAGGAAAGCTGATGATTTTGGGTGTTACTTGTGATCCAGAGAGGGCTATTTGGTGGGTTTGAAATGGAGAAAGTCCCATGGAATAGTATGCCCCAGACAGGTCTGGCAGTTCCTCTAGTAAGGAACTCTAGATCTTGCAAAAACTATCAGAGATGTGTTCCCCTTTTCACTCCTACAAGTAAAACCAGCTGCTGCATGCTGTAGCTGCTGTTTTCATAGCCACAGCTGTTCCCCAACTCTGAATGAACATTACTTGTATGGTGCTTAACCTGCCAGGAGATTATCTGAGGTAGTGCACCAGACTTGGTTTACACGGTGCATTTGGCCAAATACTACCCAAAAGTGTGTCCTTGGACACCGACGACCGTTGCAACAGATGCACTAGTGCGTGGGTGGAGGTGTTTGTGCACAGCGGCGTGCATTGATAGGAACAGCCCCACTCAGCAGGGACCTGGGCCATGCCTTCGTTACACCCCCCACATGAAAGGACAAGCAGTGGCTGTGGCTGGTGGCATCTGCCACTTGTTTATATTCTGCGCTAAATGTGAAACTGGGCATCCTGGACAAGTTTCAAAGCTCCCTCTGGACACAAAATTCTAGGTCATCCTCAACTTATTTTGCTGACCCATGAGACAAATTGCATTTCTATTAAATCAAGCCTTCAAGGAACATCTTCCCTGACGTGACAGTGACTAGTTACTCTGGCTTGCAGCAAATAATTGTGGAGCGACAGGCATGTGACAGTGATTTCTCAATGCCTGGGCTGTAGTTTCTCTTCTTTTCCTTGGCAGGTTGCAGAGCAGCAGCAGGATATCAGTGTGTGCTTCGGGAAGGGAATTTCTGATTTCACCCCCAGGCTTTTGTAGGAAAACATTTCTTGAAAGCAGAGCTACAAGGTGTGGAAAGAAGTAGACCTTGTCTGTAAGAAGGAGAAAGAGCTGTCTGCTCTGCACAGCATGGGAACAAGATTTGATTAGTCAATAATATTAGGAAAACTGATACGTTTACAAAATGTGAGTGAAAAAATACTCAAGAAAATACATTCAGTAGGTGAACTTAAAACTTCCATGGAAGGTGGGACTCTCCCAGCTTTCTCTGGGTGCCCTGTGACTCCAGACCACATTCAAAACAAATGAGCCAACAACAAAACTGGTGGATGCTTTGGTGGGGAAGTGCTGTGCTGAGGCCAGTAATAAAAGTTATGTTAGTTCTGCCTCCTGAATCCTGCTCAGGAACATCTGCAATTTCCCATAATAATTTCTAAAATGGCAATCTAAGCAAAAGTAATGTTAATTAGGCCCTCTCTACTCTTGGACTAACTCGATGTTGATGGTTTTCTGTCTGCTACCGTTACTAACAGTAAATTTTTCAACATGATTCTGGTAAGTTTGATCATATTAATAAATATTTGTTCAAGGGGAAATGCCTTGTACCCAGGAGCTAGAGAATCCCACATCACAGTTGGTGACTTCACTCTGAGGACCCCAGATGTCTCTTAGAGCATTGGGAAAGCTGGTCAGGGAAACACTGTGTCTTGAAGGTAAAAAGCGTCAGAGTCATCTGCTGGAAGATGCTGCAGGTTTGTGCAGTGTAGCCTGGTGTCTGACCACAGGGGATTATTTCATAATCTAAATAGGTCCTTTCAGGTAGAAGAATTTACCTTCATTTACAATGAGGAAGTCTTTCAAAACCTCAAGAGATGCTCAAAATCTTAGTAAAGTTCAAGTACTAGAGTATCTCAAACAGCTAATTCATACACAAAGGCAGTAGGAAAAGGAATGCAAAAGCCAGTAGGAAAGGAAGCAAAGGTGAGATCAGGGAAGGCCTGGAGCTTGTTTCTGGAGAGGGGGAGCTGGGACTGCTGTATAAGAGCAGTCAGGCTGCAGCAGGTGAAATAATCCCCCACCCTGACAGTCCTGCCTGTTGCTCGGGTCCTGCCTCAGACAGGACTCGTGGGTTGGGAATTACTGAGCCTCTGTTATTGTTGAAGGTTTCCTGTCCAAGTGAGCCCCCAGAACAAGAGAAATCCCAGTTTTTCACACTGTCTGCAGCGGAAAGATGGATAAACAAGCAAACAAAAAAAAGATGGGGCTGATAAAGCTTGCCTGGGTGTCATGAAACAGGTGAAGTGATGAGAGAGCCAGGGGTTACTGGCTGGTGCTCAGCTGCGTGATTCCTCCCTCCCTCCACCTTGCTGGTGTGAGGGCAGAGGATGTTCTTGTTCTCATGTGCTAAAAGTGCTGGCACTGCTGCCACCAGTGCAAAGCCCTTGCTGGGGCCGTGTCGTGGTTTAACTCCGGCTA
>NW_010233376.1:0-346 GCF_000690775.1 Eurypyga helias
GGGGGAAAGCCTCAAACAGAACTTTTAGACCACAACATAAAAACTAGGTTAGATTGGTTTTAATTAATTCAAATAGCCAAGTAGGATACCTATTTGAATTATGTTTTTCAGTTTAATTTTGGAGCATTCATCTCAAGAAAATGTGAATCTTACGAGTTAATAACAGTGATATTTCCGACTGAACATGGGTTTCTTACTGTATTTGCTAAATTTTGTGGGGAAAAAAAGATAACTTTTACAAGTACACTTAAGCAATTTATGTAGCTAGCATTTTATTGTCATCTAATGTTCTGTGGATTAGTCTTTTGGAAAATTGCACTGAGATTCCCCCCCCCCCCCTCTTCTT
>NW_010233376.1:377-8417 GCF_000690775.1 Eurypyga helias
CCCCCCCTTAGTTTTTATTTCATAATTGATGCTGGGCTCCTGTTGAATGGGAACGTAATGAAATTAAATTAAGACAACAAGCTTGTTACAACAGTTGTAAAAGGCAGACACGTTTATGTGTTAGTGCGCCAAGAATAAAACAGCTTAAGAAAATCAGGAAAATTAAAACAAAATTATTTGGGTGAGTTGTGAATTTAACAGTTTTTTTTCTCAATATGTAGTATTTGTAGAACTAGTGATTTAGTATTCACCAGCTCTATGCCTTCTTTTTTCAATCTATAAAAATTAAACTGTTTTCTCCTACGGTTTGTAATAAATTTCTTAGCTTTGAGTAAGCTATTCAGCTGATAAAAATTACTCTCTTTTCAACTGAAAGAAGAAAGGCAGGCTTTGGCTTTTGAAAGAACACCCTAAACAATTCTGACTTCATTTGGTTAGCCAAAAATTTTCTCTAGAGGTTTGACATCAGGGCTGACATATACCCTTTGAAATATTCAATTACTTTCTTTTTTCCATTCTAGACAAAACAGTCTTAAATTTCATTTTAAAATAGCTTTGATTATGTTTAAATTCAGTGTTACAATTTAAATTTATGTCTTTTTAGCTGCCAGTATGTGATACTCAAAGGCTCTTCCTTGGATCAGGGATTGGAATCAAGGTTGTGCATATCATCTTTATTTTGGTCCATCTTGACTTTTATTGGGCAATGTATTACTGTTTCTTTGTTCTGCGTTTCTCTTCCTTTATTATGAAAGAGTTTGGAATGGAGATGCTGTCTTGACAACTCCTGAGTAATCTCAACTTTTAAAATACGTGGAAGTTACTGTCCTGTCCAAAAAGTGGGTCTGTGTGGCTCTTTGATGAGTCTCAGGAGACCTACAGATGGAAGGATCTGTTTGCATGCTATGAACTAATAAGAACTTGCCTGCATGTTGTGTATTTTATAGAAGCAAAAGGGACCTTACCTTTAGCTTTGGTATTATCCACACAGCTGATTGTGATCTTGGTAATGTTAATTTGCTACCTTGCAAACTCTAGTCTGCAAATCAGAACTCTTGATTCATCCAAGTTAGTGAGGCTCAACAGCATCACTCTAGATACAGTAAGTTTAATAATAGTGCAGGTGGCATGTACAAATGTTTTCCTAATCAGACTGGTGCTAGGGAGGCAATCAGTATCATTCATTTAAGCAATGACATACTTCCAGTAGCTCTGAAATGACTGAATTGAAAGACTGGAACTCTCCACCTCTTTTTCCCTTACACTAGCATTGTGTGAGTCTGTACTGTTTAATATTGGCAGGCATAAAGTAAGCCATTCAAACATGATGTTGATTTTCTTTTTATTACAATGCAGAAGTTAGGCAGAAACCATGAAATGCTGAAGATTCTTTCTGCTGTTCAGTTTACTGTATGAATTTAGAAGGAAAACAAATTCCTTTGCTGTGGTAGCTAGGGAGTAGGGCACTAATTTTTCTTGCTCATTACAAAAGAACAGATGTTTTTCACAGAGTTCAAGACAATGTTAAGCAGTGTATCTCACTTTGATTTGAAAAAGGGAGTGAAAAAGAATTTGGATGCGTTTAAAGAGCTAGAAGGCAAGTTTCTCCTTAAGTCTTTGAGACTTTGTACGTCTGTATACTATATATGTACAACATTGTAATAAATAGTAGGTGCAAGTGTATTCATGAAACAAAGTATTTTACTTTGTTATAAACACTGTCTTAGCATCTTTTGAACCTTCTGCGTAAAAAAAAGCATTAGTTTGTTCAGCTTCAGTAAGTCACTATGTTATGGCTAGTCTATTTGCTAGCAAACATGCACCTGAAAACAAAACAGCAGACTCCTCTGCAGAACCAAGAAGGGATTTAGTTTTCCTCATACTGAATTTTATATCTTTTTTTCAGTAAACAGAATTGTCAGTGCTAAATGTCATGTTTCCCACTGAAAACCTCAAATAACGGACTCACAAAGCCAGTCTTGCTAAGGGAAGAGGTAAAAATCAATAGTACTGATGGGTGAGCTGTGAGAATCTCTTCGCTGTCACTGCATAATGATGTTAGGGACCCAAGAGGAACATGCTGCTGCTATTCTCTGGAGCTTCCTGTCTGCCGTGGATCAGTTTTTAACACAGTGATGCCAAACTTTATGCAGCTGCCTGTTGTGGTTTAACCTCAGCTATCAGTAAAGTACCACACAGCCACTCCCTCACATCCCACCCCCCTCTTCAGTGGAGGAGGAGAGTCAGAGGAAAAGAGAAGGAAGCTCGTGAAATTGAGATAAGAACTATTTAATAATTGAATATAAATGAAGATTATAGTGATACTACTAATATTAACAGTACTACTACTAATAAGTAATTAAAATAATAGATAATAGCATTAAGGAGAGGCTCAAAGTAGTTATGCTTAGTATTGTGATGCCCACTGTGAAAAAAGTACAGAATATTTGGCTTAATGATGAGAAAAGTGTATATGGGGAACTTACTGTAAGCTGGTTCTGTTTTCACAAATTTGAGATAAATTTGCTAGTGTCTTTTCTTACACAGAGGGATAAAGCAAAGTAAGAACTTTCTACTGATGGTGCCCATCTTCATTTTATGTGCCAAACTTTTATACTAAACTTTTTCCAGAAATGATGTCTTCTAAAATGTCTGAATGATAAAGGGTACTGATCTTTCATATATCCCTGTCATTTAATGCCATAATAATTTGAATATTCTGACTGCAAGAGTAAACATTCTAAATGGTGGCTATTTGTGAACAATAAATTATTTTCTTGAAATAATAGAATATTGTTATTTATAATAGAATAATAAGCTCTATTCAGCATGTATGTGTATATATACATACCCACTTGCATATATGTCTGTACATATGCTTTATACATACACATCTACTGTGGGTTTTTATTATGGGTTTATACAATCCACTATTCGTTTACAGAAATCTCTACTAAAGTATCTAAACTTTTCTGAATACTTTTGCATGAATTGACTCTACTGTCAGCTCAATTTTTGATCAGGTTGGTCACTAAAAAGCCTTGGGTTTCAAAGGGGAGCTTAAATAAACATGTGTGTAATCTTTTTTTTTCCTTGTGTGTTTTTCCCCCAAAAATGGATTGCATACAATTTCTTTCAAGCTATTATTTACAAAGTATATTTTCAGTAAATTTAAAACCAGAATGCTATGGGATCTTCACAGTATTACTTCAGAAGTCAGATGTTTAAGGGAAACCCCAAATATAATGAAATCTGAAATAATATTCATCAGCTTGCAGTTTTGGGTTAGTGTAAACTGGTACCCCAAGATACCAGGACACGTGGAGATACATGCCATTGATGTCTACGGCGCCTCTCTGCTTTACTGACAGGATCCCTGTGACTGGAGACTTGAGACATCCTGATGCAAAGCAGTTAAGTGTATTAATTAATGAACACATAATTAGGATATTGGTAGAGCAGTAAAATAGTTGATGGTAGGCCATCAAATCAATATGCCAAAAGATATCCAATGCATGTTATTATGCTTATCTATAAAGCTGCTAATTATAGGTCTGAAGTCTAATGAGGCACGTCTACAACCATTGAATTACAATTTTATAAGCACTGAGATGTCTATCACTAGCACTCCCCCACATAAAGTTTTAGAGACTTTGTATATTGGTATAAAAATGAAAGCAAGTAAACTACCTCCTTAGTATGTGAGCCAAATACAGAACTATACACTGCCTAGCCTATAGGATCTTTTGAGATCACGCCTCCTAAGAGATTTATGTAGTGTATGTAATAAAATATGGTACTGGTGAACTTTTGTAATATACCACTGTGCACTCTTACACATTAAAAACAGACTTAAGAATTGTCAGGTTTAAAAGCAACTCAGATATGAAAAAGAAGGAAATCATAAGTGTATCACATTTTGGGATGAAAGTTGTAATAGTACCTTTCAGGAAAAAGAAGTTGTAGGCTCTATTCCTTTTAGTAAGGTATGTTGGAGTTTTCTTGTGGGGTAAATTTATTTGATGGGGTCTTTTTGATTTGGAAAAAGTGGATGAGGAAACTTATTTATGTGCAACTTCAAACTTTTGGATAGAAAAACTGGACACTATTGGCTGCTGTTCTGTGGAACTTAGAAACCTCAGAACAGTATCTACATGCAGCTGTGACATTAATTGTTTTCCAGTAGCTGTGGTAAAGCCAGCTAGCCTGCAGGTGGTGTGATTCAAGCCTAAAATTATGTGAATTTGCACAAGCTCGTGAACGCACAACATCCAGGTGCTAAATGGGTAAGGCTAAATAAATAGGACTCAATATGTTCTTGCTGGCTGCTGGGGTAGTGCCTGTGCCATACAGTACTGCTTTTTCCATACTTTGTACTATGGCTAAGATAAGAAGGGAAATCTACCACAACCAACTTGAGTAAAATTGATATGGCATAATGATAGCAGTAGCAGTTGCCATTGAAATACAAGACAGTACCTTCCTTAGAGTTCAGCAGCATGTTCTTCAAGAATGTCCAGTGTGTTTAGAGTGTGTGTGTGTGCACGCGCGGAACAGAGTGAAGGAGAAGAAAACTGATTTTCCCTCTCTCCCATTCTTTACTTTCTGGTTTAGAATGTTGGGGGGGGGCAGGAAGGGGAAGGGAGTGGTGGTAAAGCAAGGTTAATGCTGCTAGTGATGGCAGTAAACAGTGACAAACTTTGGTCAGGTCAGTTCTGTCCAGGTCCAAAACAATGCATGAACTGCAAAGCTTTGTGACAAAAATTTTGTATAGATTTTGTTGTAATTGTTACAGAATTGGACTACTAACACTTCAAAATTATAACCAAAGGACCGCAAGAAAGTTGTGCAGAAAAACTCTAGGTAGATTTTCTGTAAGGAAAATCATGAAATGGTGTCCCTTTACAAAGGAGACTGTTTCTCCTTTTTAAAAAAATTACTTTGCCCTGTATTTGCAGGAAGAAGGCATCTTAGGGAAGCATAAATTCAACAACAGCAGTTACCCCACTCACATACTTTCTGAGCAAGGAAACAGCACATTAAAATAAAACTTCATAGTGTGAGTAAGGGTTCTGTGAATCTGTTTGGATACAATCAAGCTTGAGTTTGTCTCCCTCCTTCGACAGAATTCCCAGGCCTGAGATAAGTCTTTGTAGAGATGTGTTGTCCCTTTTTTCCTAGGCACAAGAAACGTGGAAAGACCTTAAGCAGGCAGAAATTCCACTACAAATAGAACAGATATCATTAAAACTTTATTGCTTTGATCTTGGATTTTTCTACTCATTCTTAACATATTGCTGGAAAGAGACAGCTGTTTGTGATTACCCGGGGTGCTGAAACCTTTCTGAGTAAAGAATAAGCAACAGGACTACACTGCGGCCTAAACATGAAGTGTATCATTTCTGCTTATTTATGTGTGTTGTGTGTATGTACTTCTCTGCATATGCTTGTTTTGGATTGATGAATTTTATTCTGTTTAAATGTACATGATGACATTGTTGGAACACTGTGCAAAGTGTCTCTCTGATGCTTATTCCATTATCAGAATTAAATGCATGATTTGTCATGTATTTTTTTCACAAGTAAATCTTTCTTCTGTGTGGGGGAAAATGAATGTTTGCTAAATTTGGCTTTATTTTTAGAACTCACCGGAATCGGGCTATCATTTTAATGATTTTTTTCTCTTCCTTCCCCCCACCTTCTTTTGTAGGTAGCATTGGTACATCCTTTCAGTGCCACTCAATCCACCAAGATCACATTTGTAGTGATGACAGTGACAAGGTGAGGCCTACATTAATGTTTTTGTCACAAAATGCATATGCTTTGGAGTTTTTTGTGCACTGCTTTTACTGTACAAAGATTGTTTTGCAGGTATAGCAATCAGATTTCAGAGTTACACTTTGAATTATCTCTGGCATATGAAGAAATATAATTAAGACAGTCTTTTAGTCACATAAGGGGAAATTTGTCTTTAGTATTACATTTTTCTTTTTGCTTGTATTCCTTTGCTATGTTAAATATTCCTGATTTGCCATATGGACACCCTCAGTTATTAAGGAACAGCAATGTTTTTGCTAATTTTTAAGTAAGGCAGGGTATGTTGTTGCTTCTGACTTCAGAGATTGGAGCGTAGAGAAGTGTTCAAAGCCTTGTTGTAGTAGATATATTTTCCTGTTTTGGAGTTGGGAACTTCAGGTTTTAAAAATAGGAAACTGCTGTTCAGTGCTGCAGCCTTAAAATACCAACCTGTCTAGTAGCGTGCAAGCGTTTTCATACTTTTTTGACACGTTCTCAGATTAGCTTGCTTTGAGTCAGTAGAGTGCTGGATGTTAAATGTTCAATGATACTTAGATGAATAGTGTAAGCGTCGCATACAGAAGGAAAAAGTTTTGACACTGAACTGCTTGTGAACCTTGCTTTCATGTTGCTGTTATTTTTGATGGTTTTACCTTAAGTTTTGCTTTATCCTTAAACAATGCAAACTGATTAACATTAGTTCAACATGTAACATGTATTGCATTATTTGCAAGTATGACATTTTATAGTAAACTAACTTTTAGGCTTGATATACGTGGAAATGATCTTTCTCAAGAAGTGGAATGCAACCAGCGTGGTGGTGCCTTGATAAGTGCACAAATTCTTGTGTTTTGAAGTCCTGAACTAAGTTAGCTTTATAGTTGTTCCAGCTTATCCTAGAACTAAACTTGTTTTCAGTGAGAGTTTCTTTTACTGCTCTACTGCCTTCTTTTTCTCTTTTCCCTCTCAGTCTTTTATTTCTCCTCTTTTTAAATTTAATTTTATTTTTAGGTGCCATCCTGAATTTGAAGCCTGGTTTAACGTACAGATATTGGTCAAACATGCTATCCAGAACATGGCAAAATTATTTTAAGTTTCCAGTTGATTAACTGGTTAACTACTTTCAAATAGTATTCACTGCTGCTTCTTTTTTTTTTTTTTTTTTTTTTGGTGGTGGTGTTGGGTTTTTCTGTGGGGGTTTTTTGGTCCTTGTGCACTCTGTTCCTGGAAGATTCTTGGGTGAGGAGCAGGTGCACCAACTTAGCACTGGCATTCCCTTTTAACATTTTTCCTTTTCTGTCGTTACATGGAAGATCATCTCTGTGTTAGATTGATTGCCTTCCCTTAGTTTTATTTCATAGCAATGACATTAAACTGTTTTGAGTCTTGTTGGAAACTCTGTTTGTTAGGTGCTTCACAGGTTTGTGGGGAGGGAGTAGGAAGGGCTGTGGCAGCTTACCTGCTTTAAATTTCAGAATACTGCATAGCCTTTGGAGTTGTTTGGCACAATACCTGCCTGCATGTTAATAGAGGAACTGGGCCAGAACTTTACTTTTTTTTACATATTTAGGGGTAGTGGGAGAAAACAATCTTTCTCATTGGTACCAAATGAGAACTCCCAACGGTAAAAGCTGACTAAAGTGGAACTAGTATCAAAAACTGAAAGAATGTGATTTGGGTGTCTTTCAAAAATATATTTTCCATTAAATGACAGTTTTATTTCCAGTTTTCTACCACTCTCTGCTTGCATTTCACACAAGCCTTTATTTTTGTGTCACTTTTTGAACTGGTTGTTAGTTTCCAGTGTGAATTACTTTCAAAATTGGTACAAATATAATTTAAAGAGAAAAGTCATGATTTAATTATTTATTTATCTATAAATTTCTTATGAATTGTTTGACTTCTTTGTATTTATTCTAGAAACCTTATGAACCATATGCCTTCAGAATATTTTGATGTATCTTTCATTAGACAAGATGCATGTTTCAATGAAATAATTTGCTGCTCTGTGCTGACCGTGTGTAACCAGTTCTTGCGTTACAGGAGAAATGTAAAGAATAGTATTTGACTGGCAATATGCATATATTTTACAGTAGTTTCTCCATAAGTTTCTCTTAATTCCTAGACAACAACATGAGAGACGTTCTGCACTACCCAAGCCAAAACAATTCCCAGGCTTCCATCCCAATTACTTGATTTTGTTGACTTGGCACATGAGAATCTTGAATTCATGTTCAGTGACAT
>NW_010233376.1:8428-9030 GCF_000690775.1 Eurypyga helias
CCCAAGTCTTTTTTCATGTGTAGCCTCACTGCATTAAGAATTATGTGTCATAGTTGACAGCATTATTGGTAGTACTAAGAACCTGTTTAATTTCTTAGTACCAAATCCAGTACTTTGTCTTATAAAAATATCTAGTATCACATAGATAAAGAATACATTTCTTACTTTACTTGGTGTTGGAAGGTGTTAAATGCACAGGTCCATGAGACCTGATGAAGTACATCCACGGGTCCTGAAGGAACTGGTGGATGAGGTTGCAAAACCTCTATGCATCTTCACTGTGAGGGTTACAGAGCACTGGAACAGGCTTCCCAGAGAGGTGGTGGAGTCTTCTTCTCTGGAGACTTTCCAAAGTCGCCTGGAATTGTTCTTGTGTGATCTACTCTAGGTGATCCTGCCCTGGCAGAGGGGTTGGACTAGATGACCTCTAGAGGTCTCTTCCAACCCCTACCACCCTGTGAATCTGTGTAAATAATCAAGAAGTGATGGCGGTCTGGTGAAGTTCCCACTGATTGGAAAAGGGGAAACATAACCCCCATCTTTAAAAAGGAATAAAAGGAAGATCCATGGAACTATGGGCCAGTCATTCTCACCTCTGTGCC
>NW_010233377.1:0-321 GCF_000690775.1 Eurypyga helias
ACACCGGTTGGGACCCTAAAAACAAGACTTTCCTGAACCGACACCCCCTCATTTGCCCTTTTTGCCCCCTATTTTCCTTCTTCCAACCCAGGGTGCGGGTGAGGCCGGTGCTCACAGACCTGTTGTCCCCATGGGAGAGGTGACAAATGTCCGTCTGTCCACCCCGGGGTGGGGGCGGTGGTGTTACAATTGGGATGATGAGGCTATTTTGGGAAAGGGGGAGGGAATTTTGCAGCACGTGGGGGCTCTTTGTCATTAAAGGTCACCCGTGTCAGAACGAAGCCAGCGTGGTCTCGTCCTTCGCTTCAGGGGGACGGTGGG
>NW_010233378.1:0-15654 GCF_000690775.1 Eurypyga helias
AGCTCTGCCATTCCTTCTCCGACAGCATCTCCAGGTCGCATCCCTGTTTTTATTAAGCGTTCCCAAACCTGCCGGGCAACCTAGGATTTGGGCAGCGGAGTTGTCAGCAAGCAGATGAACCATGTCTGCACCTCGAGAGCCGCCGGCACCCGGCATTCTCACACTGACACCGTCCCCTTCCCTACTCCCTTCTCTGGTCCTCCCCGCTCCAATGGCTCCTGAACGCTTCCATGGCAGGGGGGGGATGGTCTGAACGTGAGCTGTCATGTTAAGGAGAAGAATGTCACCGTGCTCAGCACGCAGCTGAAGAACAGGCAGCGAGTGGGAATTGGCTGAATTAGCTCATCAGGCCGATTCTTGTGGTGTTCTTTCGTTCCTGCGTTTGCTGTGAGAACAGAATGACTGCGCGAAGGTGGAAAACCTTCTGTTAACCTTCTGGGAATGATAAAAATATGCAAAAGCACAAAAAGGAAGCATGGAGGAAGTATGAAAGTAGCTATGAAAGAAGACAAAAATTAGATTATTTTACTGTATCTTTACAAATCACAGTGTTGCCCAAACAAGACCATCATCACACTTCATTCCTCAGCTCCAGCATGGCCAGCAGTGACTTTGCATACAGTATTCCTTAAGCAAGATGCTTAATGTAGTTCTGCAGTGTCACGACATGCAATCACATCCACCCTGCTTCAGCTCTATTTGGCTCCCCTGACACAGAATGGCTGAACAGAGCTGTGGCCATGGCTGTGATTGGAAATGCTGTTCTCAGGCAGTGTAGCCTTGTCATGTTCCAATTCAGGACATCCACTGCAGGACTTCTGTACCTGTATGAAATTAAACCATGCGTGTCACAAAAGCTCCAGTTTCTAAACTGTTTTGGACCCCAGGGGACTGGCAATTCCTCCTGCTCATCTGTCTGGAAGTCATAGAGAATGGGACTTGAGAGGTTTCACGTTTCAGGTAGGGAAACTACTTGAGTCTGTTGATTTATTTACTGTGTTCTCTTCCTTCACAAGCAGATTAGGAAGTTCAAAGGTTAAACTACTTTTCAAAAGTAAAGGTTAAAGGTTCAAAGGTTAAACTGACTTTTCACACGGGATTATTTCACGCTTCGCTGCACAGATTTGCCCTTCAACAGATTTGCCAAATGGTTTCTGCTGCACTCAAGCAATTGCCAGGTTCCAGCTACAATAACAATGATATAAACGTCAGTGTACTACTACCTGCTGTGGAAAGTTGCTAGTAAAAGCCTTTTCCTTCATAAGCCAAATCTGATGTAACAGCTGCCCTGTTTTCCCATCAGTACACTCTCTCCCAGAGATTATTAACTCACATTCTGCTGAGGATGTGAGATCCCGCTCCTCTCTCTATAGCCAGTAAATCATTTCTCAGCTAAAACAACACAAACCAGAAAAGCTTTAATGGACATAAACCAATTACACTATTCACCTATAGTCGTCAAATTAACTGCAGGGAATACTGGCAGGATCCAACTGATGTCTACATCTTTGTTCAGAGATAGCAACGTAATAAACAGTACAGCAGTTTATCACAAAGAACGGCTGCAGCACTGCACTCTGCTAGCAAGCCAGTTCACTCTGATCATTACAGCAATCTGCAATATACAGCCAGTTCACTCTAATCATTACAGCAATCTGCAATATACAATTAACTTACCTCTTGTGAAGGGTTTTTCCCTCTTTACCAGAGATAGGATTTTAGATTTTCCCCCACCTATCATTTATTCCAAAGCAGACAGCATTTCCTTTTAAGATTTTGAATTACACCAATAAATCATGAAGATACTCTGTTATCAGAGCTTATCCCTTGTTCCCCTTGAGATTGACACAGCCAGATATGACATACTCTTCATGCATCTTAAAATATGACAGAAAACATTGGTCACCAGCAGAAGAAAGGGGATCTTTCTGTTCACAGCCTAACAGTGGAGGTTGTGCTTCAATCAGAAGGCCAAAATTTGGCTTTTAGTCTCTAATTTACAGTACCAACACATGAATGACTTATCCAGGGGTGACTGTTTCCTTTGCTTCACAATCTCCTAAGCTTTATGTGCTTTCAAAATATGTGCTTACCTGAATATTTCTGCAATAAGGTAATGAAATTCAGTATAAGTCCCCCCACTAGGGAGTGAAGGCTTCACTTTACCATGGGACAAGAGACTGACCGTGAGCAAGCAACAGGAAGAAGTTGATACACTGGAATTTATATTCTGATTTAAAACACAGTAAGTTGCTAAAGTGCCTACGTCAAATCCATTCTTATTTAACTTCCCTCTAATAAAAATAAAGAACTTCTTCAGGGTGCTAATATATCAATGTTATTATTTAACTTTACAGAAGAAAATGCGTCCTGTCACCCTGTTAGTCTGTTGTCCCAAATAAAATAACATGATATTTCTTTCTTGTTCTATTTCCTCGCCTTTTTCATCCTCTTACTTTAGTCTTTCTCTCTCAGCACATCTTATGTATGCGCTAACTTTTCTCTGTCATGTTATGAAGAATCATTTGGTTCAGGAAATATCTAGCTTATTTTACCGTTGTATCAGCATTCATTTACTATTGTTTCCTAAGGAAGTTGCTGCTTTCACATGTTTTGTGTGGATCAAGAGAGATTGGTATCTCATTCATTGGTTTCCTTTTTTTTGTTGTTAGGAAAAAAAACTTACCATAGCATCAAACGTAAAAAATTAACACACTGTGCACACAATTTTGCAGCTGCATCAGCAGCAGGAAAACAAAGCTTGCCAAACAAAGCATTTGTTTAAACGAGTGACAGGCATTCATAATTATACTCACTGGCTGGGCATGAGAATATAGAAACAAAGGCATGAAGAACACAGAAGATGTGATCCGGGCACAGAAGTAACTCAAGTATTTGCCGTAAGAACTCTGTAGGAATAATTTTGTTTCCTATGGATAAAATCCTCGATCTCATCCTGTGCTTTTAAAACCAAAAAGAGTACTTGAAGTTCCCCTGTTTATGCAGTTTGTTTGAGTTACTTTATTCATTTTCTATACACTAACTGTCGTACCTGGAGAGGGACATAAACACATCCTTGTGAATGCAGCATGCACTAACTCGTGACACAGTGATGCTTAATTTTATACAAAATACATTTTTTAAACAAAGGTAATAATAATGCTATCTGTAAACTTGCAGTAGCCTTTCTCCTTTTATCAATAGAAAACATCTCCGCTGTTAAGATCAGTCAGTTCTCCTCCTCCAAGTACATACTTCCTCATCACTCAATTTTCAGACATCATTTCCACTTTCAATGCTCTCACAGTTGTTGATTTTATTAGAGAAAACAGGTCAGGATCAAGTGGGTTTAGCCCTGAAACTACTTCAGTTAGCTCTATGACATAGGGCAAGACACAGACATTTTCTGTTCTACCTCTGATCTCACTCCTGGTTTATGCTGAGAAAGCTCCATTTTTGTTCAATGAAGATGATACTCTTAATTTTCATGAATGAGGATGGAAGAAAAGGACTTGAATTCCCACAGCGGAGAGAAAAACATCGTTACACATTTGGTCATCTAGCTGGTTGAAGTTCATGGCCTTGTAAGGTCATTTTTGCTAGTCTAAGGTGAGAAGGGTCAGGCATGATCTCAATGTTCTCTTACTTATTTACATACTGTTCCATCTCTCTGTATACATCATGGAAAAAAAGATGATATGAGGCTATTCCCCTTCTCAGAAACCTGCCATTCTAACCAGCTCCGTACTTGCACTTTGCCTGGCGGTGATATTCCCAGGATCACGCTCACAGCTGTCTCTGCTGCCCTTTTCCCCCTGTTCCACAGCTGCTATCTCTGCCCAGTATTCCCGAGTTTGCCCAGCTTTGTTGGGTTTGCCACAGACCATGTTTACTTGGTCAGGTACCAGCAGCAACAGCCCTTTTTTAATCCACTTACCAAAAGTCTGAAGGGGAGCTCACCACACTTACTCATTTTTAGAGGATTTTATCCTTTTCTTTAGACTGAGGGTTGTCAGAGAACTGTTTTTTTCATTCAGTGGGCAGTCCTCATCTTCATACATTTTTTTTTAGCCATCCAGATACAAAATGTGACATAGCATCAGTGTATCATTAATGCCATTATTCTAAGCAGCATTTGATGTCTCCTAGTCCTGGACCTGCATCCGTTTAGACACATGTTTAAATGTGATGTAACCCCATTTTTTCAGGCGTGAGAGGCAAAATAAACTAAGTATAAATCTTCATCAGTGGCCAGAGTGACAGATGTGCCCTCAGCAAGTTTCCAGGTTGAACAGGTATCAGTGATACCCCCTTGCAGCGATGAAGGTCAGTGCAAAGTGGGCTATAGTAGAAGGAGCATGGCCAGCACATCAAGTGAGTATTCCCCACTACTCAGCACTTGTGAGGACACATCTGGAAGACTGCCCTGTATGGAGATCCCTAATACAGGAGAGAGAATGAGAAACTGGAGGGAGTAGAGGTGGTTAGCAGGCTGGTGAGCTCAGTCACACTGATAAGTACCCCAGCAAAATTTGGACATCAAAGAAAAGCTTTCCTTAGGCTGAAGTGACACGTAACTCATGAGGAGTGTGAGCCAATCCACGGAGAAATGCGTGTTAAAGCCCACGCAGTAAGGACCTGAATGCTTTGTGAAAGCTGCCCCAGGGATATTTTTAGCTACTCCACAGAGGTTTCACATGGACTCCTCAGTTGTGATGCCATCCCAGGCTGCTTCCCACTACTTGATTGATCATCTTGTCAGTGGTTCTACAACAATAACTAGGTGAGGGAAATGTCAATTATGAAATCACTGTCTTATATCTTTTTAATTACAGTAAAACTGTAAGACTATATTCTTTCTGAATTGTTGGGTTTGACTTGCCGATGTTGCAACCGAGACAATATTAGCACAGGCACACCCTTGGAAGCAGGATGCCAGGAGAATCAGATTTCTTGAAACACTAAATCAAGGAGGTAATTTTCTCTCTGCAACGAACAGCATTCATTTGAAACTAATCTGAATCTAGTGGCAACCCCCTACTAAGCATCAGAAAGAAAAATACTAATTTTCTCTGTCTAGTCCAGAGGCACTGACAGCAAAAGTCAGCTGGGTAATGACAGCAAGGAATTTCTAGATTTTTACTTCTCTAGTTGCTGTGAAGACAGAGCAAGCACATTCCCACTGCATACAGTCACCCTCCACATGTTACTACCCACAGTTATGAGCGACAGTAGGGAATTGATTCTGCAGTTCTTCAGGCAGAAGAACTAGCTCACAATGGCTTGCTCCCACATACTCTGGAGCAGGCAGCTGAGGTAACAAATGACAAGCATTAAGAAAGACTCCTCTACATAGTAGGTTTTGGAATAGTAAATAGCACAGATAAGCTTGCCGCTTTAGGATACTAAAGAGGATTCCCTGAGCCTTGCACTTACACCCTGTGTGATAAGAGATGACAAACGTGCATATGTTTAATGAAGGTATCACCAAGAAAATAAGTTTCTAATTCAAAACATCAAAATTTGTTAAATAACAACAAATAACTACTGAAAAATATTTCACAGGTAAATATATGAATTAAGAAAGGAGTAATTTTTAATGGCAGAATGTTAATAGTCTCATTATTCTGTTTGCTCTGTCACTGATAGATTCTGTGGCTTTTAAAATATGCCTTAATGGACAAAAATAATCACGTGGATTTTGCAAATACTTACATGAGAATTGTTAAAGGCTCCACAATACCCTTGTGCTGTCATGACCCTGAGGCCACTTACAGGTTTTAATGGCCCTGAAAAGCCACCCACCCCCGCAGCCTCCACCCACAGCCCTGCCCATGGGCCAGAAGCTCACTTAAGCCAGGCCTGAGCCCCTAAGCTCTGTTGTTTAGGGCATTTGTCTTCAGGTTTGTGTTTGGCCCTGTCTCTAGGAAGGACTTTGAACCCTTGCTGTTGTTGCTGCTGGTCTTTTGCCCTGTCTCCTTTTGCTCCTGTCTGAGCTCTTTGCTTGGACCTTGGACCTGTTTTGTCACTAGCAGTGTTTGGAACTGCCAGTGGACCCTCTCACCAGCACCCAGTGCTGCCTCCTGTGTTCAGTGTCTGTGGGTGGTAGACCAGGTGGACAAGGGCACTGCCTGTGCTGGGGTCATCTTGGCTCCCTGCTCCCCTGTCCTTGGGAACCAGCTGGCCCATGCTGCTCCCTAACATGCCCAGGTACCCTTTTCCAATGGTTCTCCATCTTGGTTCCTTTTTTGCCTATTTTAATCTATAACATTATTAGAAGTCTTCAAAGAATGAATCGCTTGCCTGTGTTTCTGTACTTGGCCTGAGAAACTACAGCTCTAACTCAGAAGCTACTGTGCTTCTGAGTCTGTACCATTTCCATGCATTACAGCTATGGGAGAAAGAGCAAACTTCCCAAATAAAATGATGAGATTTTTTAATAGATCTTTCGCTTAAGATAACCCAGTTTTTGGAATTGCATGTGGAAATAGTAAGGGAGTAACATTCTTCATGCTTTCATTTCTAAGAAACATAGGTCAAGAAAACATCTCCATCTCTTCTCCCCACTGGAGAATAAAAAGCATTAAAGCTGAGTCAAAGTGGTGTGTGAGTGGGAAGAGTAATTCTGGTTCATTATGTCTGCTCCTATTTCTAGTCTATACAAAATTATCCCTCTTATGGGACATTTGATAGTTCAGAAGAAGAAATTCCTCACTGTGAGATTGCTATGATATTGTATTACATGCTCAGTGATAAAACACTCCTCTGCAGGAGTCTGCTTCCCTTCCTCTTCTCCAGGGCAAGCCTTGTGTATCTCCTAGATTTCTGTGAATTCTCAGTTTGAGCAGTCACCAGTCCTCAGAATTACAGCTGTCAGTGATAGCAGTTCTTAGCTATCAGTATTTAAATATACAACCATTCAAATTCAAAGCAGGTATGCAAGAAGAAATGATAAGAAACCTGTCCTTGCATACAAAAGAGTGGTTTCTGTAACCCTTGAGTGTTCTTTGAGCCAGATCAGAAAGAACCTGGAAAGTGCATGTAGAATAATCAACTACCTGGCCTTCCAATGAAATGTAGAGGCAGTGAAGAAGCCAGTCTAAGAACAAGTTGAAAATTAACTACTTGGTTGGCTCCACCTCTCCACCCAGGAAAGGGTGCTTTCAAAATTTGTTATAAATGGGTCTGGAGACCCCTCAGTTATCCTGAAGCTGTATATCCACAGGTTTTTTTCCTCTCTACTTTGTGTTGATAGGTGGCTAGACTCTGGAAAGCTCCTGTGGCTGTTGGACAAACCGAAGATTTTAAGTGCGAAGGTGATAGCCATGAACAGTGTGAAGGCAAATACTCTGGCGCATTTGTACAAGCAAGTGAAAACTATCTGGAGCCCACCAGCAGTGCCCGCAGGACTCTGCAGTCTGGCCGCCTGCACTCGTAAGAACAGGAATGAGGCAGGTGAGTGTGTTTCACTTTATCAAAGTAGTACTGGATGCCTGCGTCAGGGGTACAAAGACAACAAAGGTAGTTGTTGCTCTTCTTTCTTACTTGTCAGCTCACCAGAAAGGGAAATTTGAAATTGTGGCCGGAAGATGAAAGAAAAAAAGTGAATAGAGTGAGAGAAACGAGAGCTAGAAATAGTGTACTGAACTGCATGATTTATTTCCATGTGCAGGATGAAAACACTGTTATCTGTAATTTCTGCTGTGTCCGAGTTACTGGGTTGTCTGTGATTTTCATTTGTGACAACAATGAAGAAACAGACTATACAACAATTAATGTTTAATTCTGTCCTGCCAGGTTTTGACTGGTTTCAATGAAAACTGTATTTGTAAGTGTATTTCAAAGCACGTTTAGTGCAAATTGATTCTGAGTGACTTTGAATTTAATAGACACTATAATGTTTAATTTTTAAAATGAGGCCTAATAGAATACAAACCACAAAACCTTTCAAATGTGGTGTATAGAACCAAAATGAGTCACTTCCTGAGATGCAGGATACTAGTGGAAGATGCCAAAGATTTAGTTATTTGAAATAATGATTAACATATCTACAAATAAGATGAGGCCAGTCAGAGACTGTGTGTCTGCTCATTTGTGTGCAGATAATGTCAGCTGGAGCAACAGTAAAGAGTAATTTTTTCTATCTATCTAGGAAATACTTCTGTTCCCTATTTTTTTCTCTGTAAATGTACTCAGTTTACTAACTTTTCCCAAAGAACAGCCAGACCCCTCCTTGAATACTGATAAGCGATTCCCTTCTACTTAAATTATCAAAGAACAAATTTTGTATTTACTTAACTGATGAGAAAACAGCTGATTTTGTGACAGATGTAAAACAAAGCATAGAGACAAGCACAAAGCTTTGGTCATATCGAAAGCTAGAAGAAATATTCAGTAACTTTCAGTGTTTAATAGCTCAACGCTTTCATATGAATTTTTAAGACGATGCCAAAATACTTTCTGCCACTGAGTGACTAGTGTTTCAAAAAACCTGGTAGATTAGCTGCCAAGGGCAATGTGCACTGTGTTCTATATATTCCTAGGCATGGAAGCTCTACATAACATATAGCATGTAAGCATCTCTGTCACTCAGCACATGAGAAATAATTCAGAGCAGTTCTTGTGAAGATCCAGTGTTTGTAATGCTTTTCAGAGTTCTCAGTGTAAACGTTCTCCTTTCTCCCTGCTACTCAGAACAGAAAATATCAATTGTATTCTGAAAGCTTAAAACAAAATGGGTACTTCAATGTACTTCAATCTAGTAGTGTAGTTATTAATGCAGCACTTCACCTTCATTGTAAAAAGCTGCCTTTTGAATCTATAGAAGGTGCCTAATTCTAGAAATAAGATCAGCACTGAATTATTTTACTGGTGAAATGACCACAAGAAGGAGCCTAATTCCTAATGTAAAATTTAAATGATCACATCTCTAACCTGCGCAGAGTTTTCTTAGTACAGCTCAAAAGCCTCTTAAACTTTTACCCTAGGAAAAAAAAAACACCTCCCTAGGAGTTTCTTCTTTACAAAGATGCTCAGAACCCTTTTTCCCCATTAAAACGAGGGAGAAAAAGGCATTGTTAGGAGCCTAATTCCTAATGTAAAATTTAAATGATCACATCCATGACAGTATTTCTCCCTCTTCTAACCTGCGCAGTTTTCTTAGTACAGCTCAAAAGCCTCTTAAACTTTTACCCTAGGAAAAAAAAAACACCTCCCTAGGAGTTTCTTCTTTACAAAGATGCTCAGAACCCTTTTTCCCCATTAAAACGAGGGAGAAAAAGGCATTGTTCTTCTATTCAAAGAAAAGCGCTACAGTGACGTTTAGAAAAACAATGATTCAACCTTATAAAACAGTGTTTTTTCCAGCAAATTCATATTAAATAGGTGTATTAATTAGTCTGGGCAACTGTACGTACACCCACGCCACACAAGGATGTGTGCATATGGGAGAACATGTTCTAATAGTCACGAGCAATGTCTAGATCAGTCCTTTACCTGCACTTTATCAGCAAACTTTTTCAGTATTGGAGATTCAACAGCTGAAACCAAAACCCGTGCCAGTAAGAGGAATGCTTGGGCGTACTCATGCAGTACTGCTCTTCATGCGCAGTGATATGAATTACTGCTTCAGGTGGGAAATCCTGAGAATCCACTGTAAATATGGGTTACAAGTTCTGTCATTCTATATTTTTATTAATTTTTAAATTATGTATTCATTACTTTTATGTTTGAGGACATACATAAACTAAGAATGCAAGTGAATAATCATTGCAAGTCCAACGACTGCCCATTTCAGGAGCCACACAGACAATATAAATCAACGTCCTTCATTAAAAAAGCAACAAAACCCATGAACCGGCACCACTGAATCCCTCTACACAGTTCCCAATTCTTCTGCTCATTCAGTGTTCGTATAGCACAAAACTTTATGGCCTATAGAATTAAAAACTTCAGAAATGCAACATACTGCAATTAAGTGTTACGTTTTTGTTTCATCAGTGACAGTTTTACTGTAGGAAAATTATCTGAAATTGTTCAGTGGAATAAAAAGAAAAGCTGAGCTCTCTAGATCCCTACATGTGATGGAGACAGTAATTATTTTATGGTTACACATGGTCCATCAGTTTCCTGGAGGGGGCCACATTTTTTGCTGTGGACACTTGTCCATAGGGAGCTGTAGTGAGAAATCAAAACTCACTTCATGGTAACAAACATTCCAGGAAGGAACAAACATTCCAGGAAGGAACAAACATTCCAGGAAGGAACAAACAAGGCTGTTCCATCGTAAGATTGATTAAATTAACTACAATTGCTATCGAGCTCTTTTCACTCATATTCCTGTCTTCAGTTTAAGACAGATGCTACTTGTTACGTAAATCTTTCTCTACTCCATGACATTCATGAAGGAAATGCCAAAACAAACTGATTCAGGAAAACACTATCTTTGGAATGCCTGGTTTCAGAATAAACACCAGCACTGAACACGGCAGCCCGTGGGTTCCTCCATCTGGTGACTAGACCCCGTGCCCAACAAGCATCCAAAGCAAAAAGCACATCCAATTAAATTCCGCTTTTCACAGCTGACAGTACAAACAAAGACAGAACCCTGATCAAAGAAAATTTGATGATTGAGCTCTTAGGTAATGTCTTTGTTGTAAAGTTCACCATTTTCCCCAACTTCATCTTTTTTATCCTTCCTCCTCACCTTTCCCACTCACAGAAGTAGTCTCTCTCCAAGCTGGGTGGTGATGCTTTTGCTTGGCAGTTAACTCAGACATCTCCTATGAGGACACAGGTTAAACAGCTCAAAGGCTGACACTTCTTCTGGGTTCTCCTTGTGTCCCCCTAAGGACAAAAGTATTTTTCTGCACTTCACTGAGAAAGAACTGCAGAAACATTGCTGAGAATCACAGCGTGTAGGTAACAATTTCTTGTGATGTGGACTACCACCGTGGATATCTCTACTAAGCTCTGTGGTGTCTGTAACAATACACGGAAGCGGTGGTTTCAGATGCTTTTCAATGCAATAGAGAGGGGCTGCTGGAAATGCTTTTCATAGGAATTTGAAGGCTACGGACTATACCCTCACCCTAGTAATTATTGCCACAGCAGACCTGAGTGGCTTTTTTCTGTCTTACCCTTTTAGAAGAGGTTACAAGAAAAGCAGAGTCCTTCAAGATTGTTTTATTTTTAATAATTGTTTAAGTACAGCAGTAACACACAAGCCAGGTGTGCCATCTCCAGGACTGCACATAAAATTGCAGTAACTACACAAATTGTCCATGAGGTATTTTCTAAGCCCTTTCCATGCTGAGTTACTATGCCTGCATGCATAATTTTAGCAAATGTTTTTATACAGAAAAGATAAAGCCTCTGTTTGCTTTACCTTGCCAACTGGAATTACCTCCTCCTTATCTGGACTTAGCCTCAGCACTGCCTTCTCATCCAGGCTCCTATCTCAGCCAAACATTCTGGAAGCAGAGAAAAGCTCAGCATTTCACAATCTGCTGCTGCTGCTTTCCTGTTGAGCTGAGAGTACTCTGTCAGTTACATCCGCTTGATAAAAAGCACTGGACTGTTTATCAATAAACTGGCCTACATCACAGTCCAAATCTGACATCAATTCTGCAGAACTTTCAACACCTTGTCACGCTGGACCTCAGCCAACCGTCACTGCTATCCTCCAAAATCTTGATTCATACTAAAAAGCTTCAAAGGAATCAACCTATCTTGGATTTCCTCTGCAATACTCAATCCGAGGGGCTGAAGCAGAGCCATGGTTCTTTAATGCTTAGAGGGTTCTTTACTGAGTTTCACTAATATGTTTGGTTTTATTTTTCTAATTGAGAATGTGTTGCTATGGAAAGCACCCCTGCTCACCTTCGGATAAAAACATACATCCCGTAAATGGGTGGGGGTTCTCAACTGTTCCCATCACGCCGTCCTCCCTGCTCCACTTCAGAGCTGGCTGAAGCATGTTTGGAAGTCCCTCGGTAAACCAAAGGGCTTTACTCAACAGGCTGTCTTTTGTTTTCCTTTTTAAAGATTAAAACCATAAAGATTGAAATCCACTAAAGCTGAGTCATTTTACCCCTCATTCTCACTTGACAGCCACCTGAATTAATTTTCATTCTTTCTTTCGTTTTGTAACCCATATGTGAGAACTCTGTCCTTCCCAGGGAACTTAAAAGGAATTTAAAAATGAAACATTGAAAAAAAGGTTTTTTCTCTAAGTTTACAACAGTGTAAATTGGCAGTAAATCCTTTAATTTAACTGAATTTACTTTGGATTTTTACTGTAGAACTGCAGCCTTTAAAATATTTTCTTGCAAATCACAATAATCTAGTAACATACACAACCTGCATTTTCATCTGGATCTCGACTCCCACCCCACAGCTTTTGATAATTATATCAGTGCTAAATGAACTTTTTAACAATTACTCTAAACAGACCTGCTTAAGCATCCAAATCTGCAGTTTATTCCAGAAGATAACTCAAAGGATTGGGACTATATGGATAGCTCTATACATGTACTGCAGCTTGGAAAGGTAGGGAAAAACCACAGTGCAAATGTAAGAAGCCTCCAAATACTGTAAAATTAAAAGGAGCATCACTGTGTTTGTCTGGAAGGTTTAAAAAAAATAAATCAAGCACAGATTAGGTCTGTTTGTGGCAGATCTCTCTTCATGGGTGACTCACACCTTGGTGCTGCTTGTTATATTACAATATTTCTGTAACTGTTTGGACAGTTCCATAGATACACATGTACCAAAGGTAAACAATGGGCTAGACCCTTCCTCAGTGAGTTGAGTGAATGTGGCACGCAAAAGCAAGGTGCCCAAAGTGCATGACTCTTAATTCTCACCATTTAAAAAAAACCCCACACTTAATATTTGAAAACAGACCCAGTAGATGAGGTTTCTGTTTGTCTTTCCACACAGATTCTCTATCACTTTAACTCATCCAGTAGGCCAATTGCCAAATTTCTGGTTGTGGTGTTCCTTATACAAAGAAAGCACTTTGGGTTCAGGAACAAGAGAGAGCATAGCTGAAACCTCCCAGATGGTCTAGAAATGTAACGATTTTGGAAAAGCATGAGAACAACAGAGATATTGTAATTCTGGCAGCAGTTGTTCTCTCCAGCTCGCTGTATGAGAGCCATGTCTCTCTTGCATAAACCTCCATCTCTAGCTGGGACACGGCCAAGGAGAAACTCTGTTTCTGAAATGGTTCAGGAAAGATGATTTTGGCCACACTGGCTAAATGCTGGGAATAAGGTTTAGGGCTTATGTTTTCCTTTTGCACAGGTAGTTTTTGCCTTTCTGTCTACAGTTTCCAAAAGGAACCACCTCACTGCCACTGAGCTCATATTTTGAAGGGTTTTCTTTAACCCCCTAGATATTTTTTTTTTAATTAAATGCTAAAGTTTTACTGAAATTTATGCTCAGTAAGAAATAGCACATACACATAAAAACTGAATGCAGATTCTGTGAATGATTCAGAAAGGAAACAAAAGCATTGTAGGTCAAAGTTATTTCTCTGTAGTTTTGCACCTGAACAGCCCATCGTATCGGAAAGCCTACACCCTAAGAACTTTCCTATGGTTGTGCTGCTCAAATGACTCATTCTGTTCAGCTTAGCAGCTCTATAATCAACTTTACATTTTCAAAACCTTACAGAATCAAATCCCTGAAGAGTTTCCACAATGCCTGGTCATCTTAATGCCACAGTGTAAAGCAGTGGAGCTTCAGGCTTTTTTTCAATTGCTTTTAACATACAGAAAAGTGGTATTTGTACAGAAATCATGTTGTGCGCTGCAACAGTAAGCATCTATCCCGTGTTATGGGGACATTCCAGTAAGCAGCTGTCCTACGTTATAGGGGCATACATAGATTAGTTAATTTGGTGGATGTGACCTCTAAGCTGCCCAAGGTTATCAATTCTATTTAGAGGACACACCACAGAAAAATGAAATCTGAAGGAAAGACAATCTTGTTTTGTTAGTAGATGAGAATAAAACCCATGATCTCTTGTTTATGTTCAATATTAAAATATCTGAAGTTATGTCTAAGCTTCTTGCTGTAACTAAGTACGAAGCTCACCTGGGCTGTCCTCCTGACTAGGAGCTACCTGTTGCTCCTAAGTAGCTCCAGCAACAGACACCTCTGACCTCTGCTAAATACAGTTGCCTAACCATGATCAACAGGCTATAAAATTGTGATTAATCCTGAATGAATAATAATGTTTATGGGCAGCAACTGTTTCCAGTTTCCCTGAACTCCTAACTCTTTTTAAGTTACAGGAAGCTATATGTTGAGGATAGTAAGGTTAGCGATCTTGAAAAACATTGAAAATTAACCCAAAAATTCCTTGTTTTCATTTGAATCCTACTATACAAAAAAAGACTGTGCTTTAAAGGAAGTGTTTCTTGGGAGGGAGGAAGAATGAGATTTAAACCCAGATTTAACATCTTAAGATCATATACTGTTTGTATATCTCCCAATGACCTTCTTCTGATCATGTAGCCACTCAAAGCCAATTACTTGCCAGATTTCAACCTCCTCTTACACAACTCAGGAGTATTTTAAATATGTTATCCTATGAATGCAATGGAAACTTTTTACACAATGTTGTAAACTACAGCAAACACTTCTTGGTTGGCTCTAGTTGAGTGTCTAGTCTCCATTTCAGTCAAACATTCTCAGTGCTGTGGCAGGTTCCTTATGAATATTCCAAAGTACTCACCCTAACAAGATTTAAAAAATCCTTAAAAGGTAAATGCAGATTTGTAAGATGATTTTAAAGGAGTAACCAAGAAGTAGGATTTAAAGCAGGTGGCAAGATGAAGGCCAGGAGCAGAGGTGTGTTGTTCTGCTCTCAGCTGCCTAACGGACCCAGCAAAGATGAGGATACTTACTTCATCTCTGCCCTTTCACCGACACCATCACCTTTCCAGACTTGCTTTCGTTTGCTTTGTGCTCCCCGCTGGCAGCTGTAACAGAAAAGGCACAAGGAGTAACCAAGGTTTTAACCAGTTTCATTGAGAGCTGCCTCGAGGATGTCGGGTGAATGCTAACTGAATTGGCCCCTTTTACCATCCCGGGGTGAGCCTATTTTGGCCTCCAGATTTTGGGGCAGATGCAATCAAGTAAGAGGCAATAACGTTAACTTTTCCTAACTTTTCTGTGTGCGGTTTGAGGCAGGGAACCTGCTGCGCCAGGGCCACCCGTCTCCCTGGGGAAGAGGGCTCACGCTCCAGCCCACCCTCAGCTGGGAGAAACTGAAGCCTCCTGCTCCAACAAAACTAACCAGACAAGAACAAATGCTCATCCCCGAGATGTGCAACGAGCCCTGACGCTGTCAGCCCGGGAGGAAATGTGGTTTTGGTGTGAGTCGGGCACAGGGATTAGCCTGGCAATGGTGAACACGCACCCATAGGGAACTGCGGGCTCTTCTCTCACGCTGTCACGGGATAAAATGCCGATAAAAGCCAGACTTTCCCCTAAAGGCTGTCAATAAAAGCCAGTCTTCCCCTCTCCCTGAAGGAAAAGCTGCCGGCAGGGCTGAGATGCCCTCACCGCCTCGCCCCTGGCAGCGGGACCGCCCGTTCCCCTGAGGAAGCCATGGCGGCGGGGGCCGTGCCGGAAGGGGCC
>NW_010233379.1:0-17937 GCF_000690775.1 Eurypyga helias
CCAACCTAGTGATTCTATGATTCATCCAAACCTCTGCTCATTGCAGGACCAACCTCAAAGTTAAATCAGGTTTCTTAGGGTCTTCTCTAGATAAGTTTTGAATATTTTCAACTACAGCAATCCCACAAGCTTTTTGATAACTTATTCCAGTGTTTGACCACCCTCATGGTGACTACTTTTTCTTTAGAGCTCACGGAAATGTCCCTTGCTGCAACTTGTGATTTTTGCCCTTTGTATTTTTGCTGTGCACATCCAAGAAGAGACTGACTCCATTCTCCCTGTAGCCCCTTTCAGACAGCTGCAGATGGTTATTAGAACCCCCTTTAGTCTTATTTCCATACTAAATAAATCGGGTGCCTTCTGTCTTGCTGTGGCTATTTTGGATCAGCACCTTAACCATCATGGCCACCCTTCGCTGAGCTCCTATTTGTTCATCCTTCTTTTCTACTGGAGGGGACTCAGAACTGGACAAAGTACTCCAGATGCAGCTTCACAAGAGTTAAATGAAGGCGAGTATTCGTCTCCCTCTGCTTGGTGCCACATTCTTCCTAATGCAGCTCAGTGTGCAGCCTCTGTCACTGCAAGGCAAACAGCTGACTCCTGTTCAACCTGCTGCCTGCCAAGGCTTTCTGTGCAAAGCTTCTGCTTAGCCAGTGTTCCCCGAGTTTCGACTGATGCATGGGGTTATTCCATGTCATACACAGGAATTTCCATTTGTCGTCTCTGAAGCTCATGAGGTTCTTGCCAGAACATTTCTCCAGCCTGCTGAGGTCCTTCTGAAAGGCAGCCCTGCAGCACATGATCAGATTTTCCTAGTGTGGTGTCACTGACACTTGCTGAGGGTGCGCATCACTCCATTGTCCAGATCATTAGTGAAGATCTTTTAGCTGTATTGACCCCAGCATTACCCTTGGGAAACTCTTCTAGTATCCACTCACCAGTTGTACTTGGAATTGCTGACCATTTTGCTCCACCTTCCAGTTATCTACCAAGTTTGTAGCCCACCTCTCCTCAGCAGTCTGGCTGCAAGGATGCTATGGATCACTGTCAAAAATCAGCAGATGCCTCTGCTTTCACTTCATCCAGCAAGACTGTTGTCTCATCCTAACAGACTCTCAGATTGGTTTGTCACAACTTACCTTTGGTAAATCTATTCTGGCTGTTCCTTGTCTCCCTCTTGTCTTTCATGTGCCTGGACACTACTTCCAGGAAGATTTACCCCTCAATTTTACCATGGACTGAGGTTTGGCTGACTGGTCTGCACCTGCCTGAATCCATCTGGCCTTGCTTGTAGATGGCCTTGACATGTTGGTATAGGAATACTGTGGCAAGGTGGCTACCTACACCTCAGCTCTGGTCTGTGCAGCTCTGATGCATGAAAAAAACTAAAATGTTCAGATATGACATGTTAGGGCCATGTATGAATTTCAAACAGATAAAGTGGTAAAAGAAACCCTAATAGACCACTTATCTTTTTAAAATTGATCCCTGACAAGCAGCACAGGTTTTCTCTCCAATCTTTAAGGTTATCCCTTCTAAACAGGACATGTTATTAGCTGCAGTCCCTGATTTCATTACTTACCTCTGATTAAGATCAATGTTTCAAGGTAAGCACATGCAATAGCGGTGTATGAAATGAAGATGGATTTAAAAATAGGGTTTTAGAGGGAGGAGGAGGCACACACTGTACCCCAAGTATCCATCTTACTGCTCCAGTGCATCTTTTTTATGTTTGCCTTGCCTTTAAATTGAATCTGTGATGCAGGCATTCTCTAGTAATACTTTGAAGTTATTTGCATCCACTCTACAGAACCTTTTAGTTCTAGTTTTAAATTAAGGACTCCAGTGGTTTCAGTCCTTGATAAGTAAAGCAGCAGGATTTCACACCAATCACACCAAGGCTCGGTTACATTTTAGTCACAGCAGTGAAGTGATGCATGAAACTGACTGTACTGTAAAGTCTCATTGTTATATAGATGAGGAAATTCACTGGCTCCAGACAGTAAAACAATCCCAAACCAGGGAGAAATGCATATCGATGCTTTCAGCAGAGAGAGTTTTTGAGAGCAAAATGTGTCCTTTTGTTAGGGAGCTGCAAACCATGGTCTGAAGCTAACTGGGCAATAGGAACTGTTCGTGGGTGTGTGTGTGATGCTACCAGAGTACAGTATACGCTGTATAAGGTGCCAAGCACTGGACTTCTGTAGTGCAGAGTCAAAAAGAGCATAGGTATTTACCTCCAGATGAATTTTTTATGGAGGATGACTTGTGTACCTCTAAACCCCTTTATTTAGTCTTTCCTACTCTGCTTGAAGTTATTTATTTTCATGATTTCAACATCACTAAAATAACACTTTTCTGCTATTGTATTGGTCCATTTCAACCTGCACTCTGATACCCGAGATGTGCTAAAATGCTGAGAATTCACGTCTTAACTGATAACTCTGTGATTTGGGGTCCCAAAAACTGCTAATAAGCCAGGATAAGAAAGTCTTGACTATGATACTGAGGAGAATTCATGCACTTTTTCATTGGAAATTTTTCCTATAAGTTTTTCAAATACAGTTCATCATAGAAAAATACATTAAATGAAATGTGTTTGCTACTGGTTGATTTAAAAATTCCTGAAGAATGCATCCAGAGAAAGTTTTGAGACCTCACTGAAAACAGCTGATTCCTTCATTGCATAGAGAAAAAAAATTATCCTAATTATCTGGTTATTCCCTCCTATGCTTCAAACACGTCAGCAGCTCTCCACAGTACTGACTCAGCTACAGCCTCAGAAACCCTGCAAAGACTTCTGAAAGTCATCAAAACTAGGCTTTTGAAGGCTAGTGAGCAGAGTCTTCCCCCCAGTGAAAGCCCTTTGCCATGTCACCCCTTGTCATTTAAATTGAACAGCTTAAGTACTGAAGCTAATATGTGTAACACTGTGATGGGTATAATATGCTCTCTGCAGGAAAGCCCCCCACCTTGGTCCTTTAAATGCCAGTGCTTTCCCTTTCTGCCAGTCTCGTTATTAAGGCTCATTTCTGTTTTGATAACACCGCAGTGATAATAGATATCAGCTCAATGCAGGAAGGATGACTGTTGAGCCTGAGGGGGAATTTCATCTGTAATAGGGCAAATTTTGTTCAGTCCCCTGGACATCTTCTCCTGAACAGATGTCAGGTCATGTAACCTGGGTCTGGACTCTCTTTAATGACCGATTTGTTGCTGGAAGCCTTGTTTCTTGTACTACCTCAGCAGGAGGCATTGCAATCACAGGCTGAATTAAGCCTTGGAGCGTTTCATTCTAATTCTGTCTAGAGGTGCACCATCGGCAAATGCCATCCTAGTCCACAGCGAGCCTGTGCTGATAGGAGCCTGCTCATGTAACTATCCATTCCCCTGGACTGCTGCCGTGCCAGAGTGTGGATGACCCAGGCTTTCCCCTCAAGAAATCTCATTACTGACGAAGGCAGAATATTCTTTGCCCTCTTTCTTCCTTTGATTAATTTTTCCTTCATGTCAGTTGGATGAAATGAATAGCAGCCTGATACCTCTTGGCTTTATCGGTAAGCAAAGCGGATGGCAAAGGTCCTGATGAGAATGTTCAGAGGAGTGGGAAACACTTGGCTGTAAGAGGAATTGGCCTGAGAGCTTGCAATGAGAAGTGGTGGCTTTGGAGAATGACAGCAGAGAACAAAATACCATCTGTTAAAACAAAGAAATCAATATTCTCTGGGCTTCTAAGTCCTATCTGTGGACATTTGGAGGTTTTTTTCTCACATTGCGTGCGTATACCAGCAGCCTCATTGATTTTGTGCTCATATCAGGAGGGTGATCTATACCTCTGTTGGAGAGACACTAACTCTCTGGAGAAAACCACTGAGATTTCATGGCGAGATGTATCACAATTGCTATAAAATCGCAATTTATCTGCTAAATTCTTTTTGACCGAGATAACACCTTGCCAGAAAAGTAAAGCTACTGTGATTTTCTATAATAGCACTCATGACATTTGCGTACCCTTGCCTCTTGCAAATCTGCTTGTGAATATCTCCAAGCCAGAATGTAAAGGCACATGATATTTACAAATCACAGCTTTTCCCACAGTTTACTTCATGGTGTTGACAAGGCTGAGTCACAGAAGGTACAAACAATTGTAGTGCTCCTGTCTTGGTTGGAAGTTTTCACATGTTTATAGTACAGCACAAGCATAAGTGTACTCAGGACCAGCAGTGGTGTTGAGCTGTTAAACATGCCCATGAACATACGGTATGCTCACAAACACTAGACCATCATCTCAGTTCTCATTTGACCCCCTTCTGTTCTTCTGTTGATATATCTGTTAGAAAATATTGGTTGGGGTAGGAAGGGATTCTTTTTTGTCTGCTGTACCATCAAGTCATTTTCTATTATTTTTCTTTGTTCAGGTTATTTTATATTTTGAGTGTAATTTACTTGTCTTTTAAAAAATAATGTTCATATAATTAGAGATTTGTCAGTGAGATACAGTGTTTCTGGTTTCCAGTTTCCCATTTTTTCTTCTGAAATTTGAAAATTCGAATCAAAAGAAGATTAATTCTTCAGCTTTCAAGCTTGATGAGGTCAAAATAGATTTTAATTTTCTTTCTGGTTCTGAGTTGCAATCAGGAGGACCTCACTTCTCAATGCAAGTTCACACGTCCTCCAATCCTGAATGAATTACTGAGCTTTTGAACACTTAGTTAGGTGACAGAATCCTAAGGAAAAGAAGAAAGCAGGAAAGAAAAGAAAATAAATCAGAAGACTTCTTTAGAAATAAAGATCATATTTAATGAGCTTTTTTACTTTTATCTGTGTTACATTTGTGGAAAATATATTTATGGGAGGTTTTGTTTTGGTTTAGCTTTGCAAGCTAAAGCTAGAAACAGCACTTAAACTCACAGTTGATAGTCTGTAAGTTATTTTTATTGTTGGCTTTACTACTTGTTTACATGACAAATCTCTCAGAGATACCAGGCATTTTAACATCAACCAGCTACTGGAGTGGAGCTCGTTAGTTTTAATTATATTTATTTGTATGTATGCCTACTGTAGTAGCATATACCAGCTGAAATTAATATTGCCTAGATTGATTTCTCTATCAGTTATCTAGACTCTGTCCATAAACAACACAGACAGGCAAATTGAGGAAGCAAGTCATGCCACCTGTCCTAAATGCCCTTTTGAGGAATGGATGAATCACTCTCTGAACACATTTCTTTTCTGACCACAGCAAGAGCCTCGTTTAAAGTGTTTGCCTTCTGTATGCCTGCAGTTAGGCCAAAGGAATTGTGCCCTTAATAAAAAAGTCAGAACTCGTCATCTACCTGAGGCAAGTATAAGCAGGGGGAAGAAGACAGTGGCATAGGAGGAATCTCTTACCCAAGGATTCAGTAGATCAGTGACAGAGCAAATAAAATAACCAGTCTTCACCTTTCAGGCCAATATTTTACGTCAAGTCTTCCCTTCACGTTTAAGGTCAGTGTGAGCTCTGCTATGGGAGTCAGAGGGAGCAGGATAAGAGCCTGGATGGCCAGCTGTAATGATTTCAAATTGGTGGGTTTATGTCTGTTTGTCCAGAAATAACATCTATATTTCACATATATTCCAACCACTGTCACATCACTCTGTTATTGACTGTCTGGGGAGTGGTACAGACGAGGGAAGTGTCCCACTCAAACCTTACTAATGAAACCTCTTTTGCATTGCAGTTGACCTCGACAGGTTGAATGATGATGTGAAACGTTACAGCTGCACTCCAAGAAACTACTCTGTCAATTTAAGGGAGGAACTGAAGCTGACAAATGTAGTTTTCTTCCCCCGCTGCCTCCTTGTCCAGCGCTGTGGAGGAAACTGTGGCTGTGGGACTTCAAACTGGAAATCCTGCACGTGCATGTCAGGGAAAACAGTGAAAAAATATCACGAGGTATTTTAATTTTGTTTCTTTTCTTTGGTACTTCTTTTGGGTATTTATTGCTTACGTGGATTCTGAAGGCGTTTCTCAGAGCTATATGTGCTGCTTATAGTGTTTATCATGTTACACTGATAATGCTATGTCATTATCATTATTATAGAATCACAGAACCATAGAATGGTTTGGGTTAGAAGGGACCTTAAAGATCATCTAGTTCCAACCCCCCTGCCATGGGCAGGGACACCTTCCACTAGACCATGTTGCTCAAAGCCTCATCCAGCCTGGCCTTGAAGACAGCCAGGGACCTGTTCACCACCCTCTCCAGCAAGAACTTTTTCCTGGTATCTAATCTAAATCTCCCCACTTTCAGTTTAAGTACGTTACCCCTTGTCCTGTCATTACAGGCCCTTGTAAACAGACCCCTGCAACTTTCTTGTCGGCCCCCTCAGGTACTGGAAGGCTACAATAAGGTCTCCCCAGAGCCTTCCCTTCTCCCGGCTGAACAAGCCCAACTCTCTCAGCCTGTCCCCATAGCAGAGGTGCTCCAGCCCTCTGAGCATCTTTGCAGCCTCCTCTGGACTCTTCCAACCCGTCTATATCCTTCTGATGTTGAGGGTTCCACAGCTGGACGCAGCACTCCAGGTGGGGTCTCACCAGAGCAGAGTACAGGGGCAGAATCCCCTCCCTCGACCTGCTGGCCACGCTTCTCTGGATACAGCCCAGGATACGGTTGGCTTTCTGGGCTGCCAGTGCACACTGCCGGCTCATGTTCAGTTTTTCATCAACCAGCACCCCCAAGTCCTTCTCCTCAGGGCTGCTCTCTATCCACTCTCCACCCAGCCTGTACTTGTGCTTGGGATTGCCCCAACCCAGGTGCAGGACCTTGAACTTGGCAACTTTAATATTAATTACTTTAATGTCACTTTACAATATGTACATAGCAGCACAGCATCAGGATACCAGAGTTTCTCTTTCTTTCTGAATTTCTATTTGCTTGATGAATTTCTGCCTTTGCATATGGTGGATACAAACAATTGCCCAGTGATTTACATTTGGAAGTGGTGAATGAGTCAAGTGAAAGGAGGTTTTATATGTGTTAGAAAGGGGTGTTAACAGGTATTGATGGAAAAGTTAATTTAGAGGAAGTTGGAGGGAAATTTTACCACCTCTCTGTGTGGATGTTACCAGGATCTTAGTGAACTTTGTTGCAAGATTGAGGCTTATGTTGAACTGATTTTTCCTAGTGAAGGACTGGTACAGTCACTGGAATTATTCTGGTAGTAATGAAGAGGCATGTGTTCCTTGAGGCATTTGACTGCCCTTCCTCTTGTTTTGTGCTGTATCTTTTAAACTTATAACCATGCTTATAAATAACAGTGAAGTCACTTGTAAATTCTCTACCCTTCCAGATTTATTACCTATAGGAAGCAGCTGAATTTTTTGGCTTTAGCTTTTTTCCCACTCAGCAATTTATTAGGAAGGCAAAGTTTTTTGCATAAGAGCAAAGTCCATCTTATTTATTTGTGATCCATTTAGAACTCATTTAGAGAAAGAAAAAGCAAGGAAAGAGTATTTTATATTCTCACCTCCTAATCAGTATTTTCAGAAAGAGACATGAACAATATTCACTAAAGTGAACATATCTAGAAAAGTTACTTGGTATTATCCTTCCAATTGTTTGAAATTAGGTGGCTGCATGCCATGCTAACTTAATTTCTGACCCGTATCTCTTATAAAAGCCTGATTTGCCACTTGGCTTAAGACTCAAGTGAAAATGAACTTTATGGACTTTAAATCTGGATGTGATATAGGCCCATAAAGGCATTAACTCAGGAGACCCTAGGGCTGCAATAGCAGACCTTTGTCAGACCTTTCTCTCACTGTGAGCAGTGTGGTTACCCTTTTCCAAGGTAAGAGATTTTTCTCACAATTAACTTCAGAATAGAGCATACTCCACATCAACAAGGACTAGAGAATAGTTAATATTTTATCTAATTTTAAGCAAGATGCAGGGGATGACCCTGATAATTACAGAGCGGAAAGCCTTATCACAGTGGTAGAAAAGTTAATTGGAAAAAAAATTAATAGCTATAAAACACCTAGATGACTATGAGCTGATAAAATGAACTCAGAATGCCGAATGTATGAATAAATATTTATACAGCACCACAGCATTATACAAGAATGCTAAAACACCTGGCATCTCCTTCAGAGAATGAATAGTTGACCAGACAAGATCAGACATGGATTGGAAGATGGCTAAGAGGTAAAGAGCAAAGAGGTGGAAGACATCAGCAATTTTCTATATAGGAAGTGGCTATCTGTGGGTACCCCCAGCACCCGGATTAAGTGTTATTTCATGTATGATCAATCTGCAGGGAGGTGAACAGAGAGGTGACAAAAATGACAGCTAGCACAGGAGATAACATACTTTAACAGAAGAGAAGGCTGCAAAGGATTTCAGAAGGCAATGTTACTACTTATAAATACAGTTTAGAAAAGTAACGAGCATTAGGATGAGCACTCTCAACTATTAACTCATGTGACACTGGGTGCATGACAGGAGGGAGAAACAAAGGGTAGAAGCTGGACTAAAGGTCAAGTAGTGAAGAGCATCAGGATAACAGTTGTTTAGTGCAGTAGTGATGGGAAAAAATCAAGAGAGAGTTTGCTACAGGAATAGAGATGAACACATAATAACACAGAAAATATTTATTATGTCCTGGATAAATTTGTGTGGTATTTACACTGGGTTTTGTCTGTTGGTGCTTAGAAGGATACAGGCAGCAGTAAAAAAGAGGTACAGAAGCAGAAAACATACATCAGGAGAGATACAGGACAAGATACACATCAAAAACATTTGTAAGGAAAGTGGCTCAGAAGTTTTGGGTTATTTCATATAGAAAAAACTGAGAGTAAGAGAGGGCACAGTGAAAGGCAAAAAATAGTGAATAGTACCTAAAGAAAAATTAGGTCTTCCTAAATAATCTTTTCCTTAAGAAAAGAAAAATTAGAGCCTAAGAGATATTGAAAGGGAAAATTATATAAAGGAGTATTTTTTTTTTGCACAGTAAAAATATATGGAATTTAAATGCTTAAATATGAGAGGTGCATAAATCAGGATTCTGAGAGAGTTGTAAGTAAAATATGAACCTAAGAATCTTGGGTCACGTCTGTATTAGAACTTAAGTCAACTATTGATAGTACCTGGGGGGGCAGAGGGAGGGGGAAAAAGCCTGATAATAAACATGTTATCAAGCACTGATTTCTTATCAGGTGTTTGGGCGCATCCAGTGCTGAGATACTGGAATATCACACTAACCACGTATTGGTCAGAACCAGGCTGTCAAGACATACGTCTGCCACAAATTAATCACTAAATTCAGGAAATTCAATATACACGCTAATAAATCACTGCTAATTCATTTCACTAGTCCTTTGTTCTCTGAAAACTCTATGAATTTAAGACAACGTTTCAGCTTTAACATTAAATGGGTTTTGAGAGTTTAAATTTAAACTTAATCCCTTAGGGATGAATTAACAGCTCACTGAGCAGAAATTTAGCCAAGTGGCTCCCATTAACGTGAGTGGAAGTCATGCAGATAAATTCATGTATGATATACTAAAGATGTGTCCATTAATTTTAGTCCAAAATATTTTCCACTTTATTATTATTATTATTATTAGCCATGCACAGCTAATCATTTTTACGCCTTATTCTCCTTCGACACTTAACCTTAATTTTATTTAAATGCCTGGCAGTAAAAGCACTAAGGAGGGGCCCCTCAATGTGCCAGTTTTAGAGTCAGGGAGCTGGTTTACTCTTTTCAAAGCCAATTGGAAACCTACTAGCATTAACCAAAAAGCCTTTGATTGCATAACGAAGGACAGAGATTCACACTTTATGAAATCCCCAGCACTGTTAATATGGTTAAGTGTCTCTGCCTTCTGTAGGCCAAAATCAAACACAAGTCTCAATTCCTTTTATTTAGTTGCAAAAGACACCAGAAGGAGGTATAAGGTAGTGGAGCAAAGATGGCCCTTGTAGTAGTATATTCAGATAAATTGAGTCCTGCAGACCCCAGACCGCTTCTCTCATCACAGAATAGTTTGGGTTGGAAGGGACCTTAAAGACCATCTAGTTCCAACCCCCCTGCCATGGGCAGGGACACCTTCCACTAGACCAGGTTGCTCAAAGCCTCATCCAGCCTGGCCTTGAAGACATCCAGGGATGGGGCATCCACAGCTTCACTGGGCAACCTGTTCCAGTGCCTCACCACCCTCTCCAGGAAGAACTTCTTTCTGATATCAAATCTAAACTTCCCCACTTTCAATTTAAACCTGTTACTCCTTGTCCTATCAAAGGACAGGCTGATTTTGCCTAACTGCTATCCTGGAGCTTCATCTACTGAGCTTCTGGACCCACCAGAGCTACTTGTCCTGCACATGGATATGCTTGTCCCCAACAGTAAAAATGCGACTGGAAATCACTTAGAAGTTGTCTGGCACTCCTGAGCTGTCCGGTATTTCTGGGTGATAAAAACAGGCAGGAAAATTTTCCAGAAGCAATAGGCTCCTTTTGGCTATGTAGCCAGTGCCCTGCAGTGCAGTGTAGCTTCGTGTGGGCAGTGGGGTCACTAATGCCCAGACTGTCTGTTGAGAGAGATGCTTCTAGTTCAGAGAGATTTCAAGGTTATCTTCTCCTTATGATCTTAATGTATTTTAGTTTCCCCATAGTTCCTATTCAAAGCCTCACACCATACTCATCACCGAATGCTCCCTCCTAGTATCACAGGACTGATTGATGTCACGTGTAGCATTTAATTTCCCCAAGCTGCAAGTGCTGCTCCAGTTCCCTGGACAGACTGTACAACTCTTTCCTATCACGTCCAATTGTAAGAAATGCAACAGCAGGGAAAATGAGAATGCCACGGTAAGGGGTATCTGTTTCTTTATTGCTCTGGTAAATGCTAATAATAAGATCTCAGGTCTTTTTTATAACCTGGAACTGTGCCATAACTTTACCAAAATACTCAGCATTTTCCAGAAGTAAACGGGTTCATAACTTGAGTAAACAGACAGTTTTATGGGTGGAGGTTTTTATGCAGGAGTCTTGTGATGCTCTGTGGTTTTCCACGGCTTCTGGGTTTGCTTGAGACCAGAGCTCATGGACAAATACTCGTGGCTTACCACACAGTGTCACGAACCCTGCAAACCAAGCAGGCCACAGCTGGAAGTGTCTCAGAACGTCTCCCAGGCACAGTTTACCATAAATGATACTGAGTTATGTTGCAGGGCTCCGTGCAAGGGGGAGACAAAGCAATTCATGGAAACGGATGCAGCACACCTTAATCAAATGCTCACGTCTGCGCTGTCTAACTTGCTAAAGGGGACCTGAAATGAAGACATGATTGCCACTGCATTGCACTACTAAGGAAATGCCAGGAGCTGCTCTTTAAAGAGAGGAGCGCTGTAAGCCTAGAGATCACCCAGCCCTGAGGAGGTGTGGGGGAGCTCAGGCCAGGACTCACTTCAGCTTGGGCTGCGGCTGTGCCGTCCACCCAGCGTGCACATACCTCAGAGAAACAAGAAATCGGTTTCCCCATCTCATTGCTGTAACTGATGAGATGTGAAATGAGTTTCCATGAGGAATAAACGCTCTTAAGGTAGCAACCAGAGCTTGTCAGAGTGTATAAACCTCCGCAATCACAGTGCTGAGCAACACAGCTAAAAGGCATACGAGGCAAAAAGCAAAGTGGTGAAAGCTGATTGCATCTTTAACCTGCTAGTCACTCCTGTAAAGACTGATGCATTTTTCAGTGTCCATATGGTGCTTCTTTCTGCCCCTTCATCCCCCCCTTTTTGAAGTGTTATACCTCCGTTCAAATTTCATGTTGACTGGAGCTTGCCTGGTGCCTTTACAAGACATATATACAATTAGCTCTCCACACAAGGTTCACATTAGTGTTAGGGTGGCTACTTCATAACCTCTTGCTTCCTTGAGAGAGGTAGCAGGCACCTCAGGGTACCTGCACAGTGCTGTCTTTGCACAGGATGCTGGGGCATAAACCAGCTTTAACTGCTCCCAGCATCGTAAAGGGAAAACAAGACAGCACAGAATATTACTGGGGAGGAAATACAAAGGTGACGTGGGACCCCTATCAGACAGAGGAGTTGCTGCAATGAAGTTAAGAAATGTAACTAATACAATTTGGTGCTGTGATGGGCTTTTTGTCTTTTGGGTTTTTTTCAGAGAAACAAGGAGCAAACCTTAAGGAGTCACTTGAGAGAACAGACAATAATTCTTGCCCTGTCTTTACATGGGGAAACATAAGATAATAGGACAAAGATGATACATATGCTTCTGAGATAACAATGAAATTTGTTAAGGGATTAAAAAAAGCTAATGTCCTCAAAACAGTGTGCAAGGAATATGGTTTGATTGTTGTATGTCCTGGAGCTTATAGTATGTGTATAAAGAAGATGAAAGGTTGTTACAGTAATAAAGGCACAGAATTAATCTGACAAAAGAGTTAATGTATAGAAATACTCTACAATGGGATTTATTTGGAATGCAAATGTAAAGAAACAGAATGAGTCAGAAGTGACTGGTAGGTCACAGGATGAGCAGAGAGCATAGAGATGCAGTGAGAGAAAAAAGTTTCGTCTTTTACTGAATGAAAATGAAAGTTCTTGTGAGGACATCTGAAAGTTAAGCAAGTGAGACATCCTGTGATACATGTCTGGGCAGAGAGGCAATTTGGGAGGGGCGATACAGATAAAGAGACCTGTATCTGGCCAGTGAAAAAGCAATAGCTGGAGCCATAATGCGTGACAAGAGCACTCAAAGTGAGCATCTTGTTGATGTCACATCTGTCAAAATGTCATAGCTTTAGTGACTGTTTCAGATGCCTGATTTTCAAGCCATTTCCAGTTTCTCACCATATTTGCTGTGTCAAAAACAATTGGTTCTTATTCATACAAATGAAAAAGAATAGAATCAATAATCTCATCTATATTTGAGAATCCCTTAGTTTAAATGCTACCACTGATGAGCAAATGAACTCCTTCTTGTTCCTGATATCCTATAATTATCTCTGGTGAGAAAGAATACAGCTTTGGATCTGTGTCGTTATTTTAGGCTATGTTCCTACTAGAATAAAGGTCCTTATGCTAAATTATGAACCACATTCCCATAATGCTTGGTTTCTTATGCTTCCAGCACAACTAAACTGTGTGTGACCTTTGGATTAGATAACTTTCAAAAATTGCAGAGTAAGATTTTTCATCTGTATCAGAACTTGGATCTATGTTGAATATTTTGCACTTTCGATGCTTCCTCTTTCATGAATCTCAGACAAATATAATTTGGTTTGCATGGTAGAATGATGGTATTTTTAGATGAGCAGAAGGAGATTAGATAATGCTTCATAGCAGTATTTTAAAATAAGTTCTGCAAAGTACAAATTTCACTGTCTAAAATAGCAACCAGAGTTTCTCTCCATCCTCTGTTGCTGGAATATGAAGCTAACCCTGTGTTTGGTAAGCTGTAGTCCCACTGTTGATTATCTGTGGTCCTGTTAAGCTAACCAGAAAAAATAAAAGGACTGATTTTTGAGTAAGGCTTCAGATTTCTATTGGTGTTTAAAATACTGGTCTGTTTAACAAAGCATGTTACTATTCTTCCTAATAAATGGAGTAAATGATAATAAGTAAAAGATGGCAATGAGCAACTGGATACCCCCTTTTCTAATATTATTATTATTTTTAAGAAGCGTTGACTGGGTTTCCTTTGCTTTATATACTCTTTGCTTTTTATTAAAACAGAAATCAGCCGTCATGGACTGTCATGGCTAAATGTTGCCTGACTTCAGAGATAAATGATACAAGGCTAGGACCATCAGCAAATGCCAGAGGAGGGGTCCACCTCATCTGGCTTTACCCGTCTAAAGCCTTTGGGCTCCTTTGCTACTTATCAGAGCTAGCCCTACCAGAGATGGGTGTTCCAGGTGAATTGTTCTCTGCAGTCACCTCTTTGTTGCTCCTTCTACTGGAGAAATGCTGGCTATGGATCAGGGTGAACAGGTTATCTCCAGCTGGGTCCTTCTGTGCTGTCCTCAGCTCCAGAACATGCAGTGCTCTTACAGATCTGCTGACATTAGAGGGGACACTGAACTGTCAGCCCTGACCTCCTGTGCTCCACAGGCCACTGGAGCACTCCCTGCTGCCCCCAGAGCAAGACCCAAACCTCATACCGCATGCCTTCTGGAAAGGCAGCTGTTTGCTGATGTCCTGGATCACACTGGAACCCCCACGGTTCCTTGGAGGGCTGTCCATGCAATGAGTTGCCCTGACTTAAACAAGTGTGCCCTAATTTCAGTTTGAGTTTTTCTAGCTTAACCTTCTAGATACTGGTTTTTGTGTTGGCTTTGCTCTCTGAACAGTCCTTCAGAACCTGGCAACCACATTCAATGTGTGATCAAGAGCAAGATTCCTGGCAGAGGAATGTATTTAAGTGTTTTCTTTATTCCTTCCTTTATTCCATCTATATTTCCTTCACCACTGACCCCAAGGAAAATTATGCAGTGGCCACAGTCACCTCACATTGAAACCTCTCTCATGCTCAGCCATATCTACAAAGTAAAATGCCATCCAGCAGATTAGCGTGCTGCCATGGAGCTGTCTGCACAGAAATGCTGAAGGCCCTGATACCCTTTTGTCTGTATTACCTATAAAGACCAAATCCAGCTCAGAAGCTAAAAGTCCTCTGTCTTGTTATTTTATTGCTTTAATAGTTTTATGACCATAATTAACTCAGTTTTTGATGATGGGGATATGGCTGTAGTTATATACTCTTTGTGAGGCAATGATATGAGCAGCTGAGGCACCACATTTTGATTAGTGGTGACAGACATTGCTTCTTTAATTTGAAAACTGCAAGGTTATTCTTTCCCACCCACGCAAAACAAACCTTTTGAACATTCCAGACCTTCCTTGAATCCATATTTTCTTATAGCTACCGATCCCGTCAAAAAAGGAGCAATAAAGTGCGATGAACAAAATTTCTTTGAACTGTTTTCATTAATTCAGTAGTTCCTCACCTTTAAGGACCTGACCATGTTATGAATAAACAGCAGCTATTTTCAGAATAAAGGGTTTTCTTTCAACTACTGTGGTCACCAGAAATGCCCTTACTTCCTGATTCTTTTCAATTCCCTTGTATTTAGCTGAAACTAAAACTATTAGATGGAAGCTAGACGGAGAGCTTTGAACATCAGTTCTGTGATCAGCTATTAAAGCAGTCCAATTTCAGCTGCATTCAAACGCTGCTTTCCTGTCTTTTCTGGGAAGTGCCTGCCAATTCATTTTTCTACTCTTATCAGCAATGTCCATGTACTGTGTTCGTGTTTCTTAATATAAAACACAGGGAAAATCCCCAAGCTGTCAGGAGGTCTGTTAGCTTAAATACAGCCCACATCTTTGCTCTCATCCCCTTACATACATTCATTTGCTCTCAGCTGAAAAAGGCAGATCTACCTAGCCATGATTTTGCAAAGTGCCAATCATCTGAATTTGTTACATTTTGATGAAAGGCTTCTTTAAATAAAGAATTTTATCATGGGTTCAGCGTCAGCAGCTGTACTGGATTTTATACGTATGTTTTCTTTAAAAAAGCATTTTTGAAAATGCAGTCTATTTTCAGTTCTGCAATAATCACAGAAATCTGATTGGTCTCAGTTCCTCTGTGTTTTGGATGACCGTGTGGTACAGTGAGTTGTCCTGGTGTCCATCAGGATTTATTACATATACTGAGACAGTCAATGTTTGAAATCAATTCAAATCCATTAAAATATTATTGCTTTAAAAAGTAATAAAATTATATGTCTCTGCATTTCAAACAGGGAAAAGAAATTATATCTTCCCAGCATGTTAAAGCAGCATGTCTGTACCTTGCTTAGACAGAGTCCTTCCTCTCAGTATTACATAGATTAAATATAAATTGTATCACAAAAGGGAGGACAAAATAATAGACTCTGTTCAATGCTAATCACTTTCACTACATACCATGGCCTTTCTACCCTCCAGGCATTCATGGTAGAGTACAAATGGTGTCATCCCGAAGGCTGCTCACCTCTCTGCCCTTCCCTACCCTCTCTGCACAGCATCCATGGTTAACCTTTTTCAAGTCATTCACACTTACTTTTGGGGACTATCTATTTCTCTTGAAATTACTAATACTTTGTTGATCTAGTATGCAGCCCCTTATTCCATCTTCTTCCCGAGACCATCTCAACTCTTCTATGGTGTTGTGACATCAAAGTCCAGAAAGTACTTTGTAAAGTACTGGTGAAGCACTGGAACAGGTTGCCCAGAGAAGCTGTGGATGCCCCATCCCTGGAAGTGTTCAAGGCCAGGCTGGCTGTGGCTTTGAGCAACCTGGTCTAGTGGAAGGTGTCCCTGCCCATGGCACAGGGGTTGGAACTAGATGATCTTTAAGGCCCCTTCCAACCCCAACCATTCTATGGTTCTATGATTCTAAAAAAAAAGAAGATTATTAATTAGTAACAGTATGATGATAGTTAAAGGACCTGTTATTCAGGGCAGAATTGTGGGTGTTTCTGTGGTTGAGGAGCTAAAGATGTTTAGGTCCCACTCCCCACTTGACCAGAGGCTTTGGCAGGTGATAGACAAGACAGACTTCTCTCCGCCTTTTGAACAAGCAAGACAAATCTGGCTGACCTAGCAGTCACTTGGCCAAGGTAGCATGAGGCACAATTGCCTGCCGTGAGGTGACGTGTGTTACTCTAGGACATTACTAGTGCATGATTTCTGGACTCAGGTGCTTGAGGCCACAGAGAGCAGAACAGGCAAACCTGCCTACCGCACGCTGTGGAGCTGCAGCCTTGCTTTCTCCTTGTCCAGCTCTCCATAAGTAAAGACAGGATTTCAAAAGGGAAAAGACCATATAATGCCACTGGTAGTTTTTATACTGATACGTTGCAGAGCCTTGAGCAAATCAATTTTAGATTCTCCATCTGTACAAGTCTGACAATGAGATTTGGGAAGAAAAATGCTGTAGGGTAGTTAAAGTGTTCTTAGTCTTAACTCATTTGGTGCACCTAATCCAAACTAATATTTGAGCTACAGGGCAGAAATTGGAAAATAATCTGTCTTTTGTTAAACTACTGTAGGCCTATCAAGAGCAGACTAGTGAAGCAAACCAGAGGATTTCCTCCCCTCAACCTGTGCCACCGTGCAAGTGGAGGTCTCATACCTCTTGTCTTACATGGCATCTCAGCCTTCAACGGTGGGCTCAAAAAGCACACCCCTGCAAACCGCCATCCTCCATGCTTTACATACTTACACTGTCACAGAAGGTTAGGTAGGATGCAACATTGTGGATGTTTTCTACGTACCCAGATGACCATTTCCAGGGAACCATAGATCCATATAATAATACGGATTGGAAGGCAACTCTTGGGGTCATCTAGCTCAATCTCCTATTCAAAGCAGGCAGAATTTTGAAGTTAGATGAGGTTGCTCAGGGCCTTGTCCCCTTAATTTTTACTATCTCCAAGGATTCTGCAACCTCTCTGGGCAACCTGCTCCAGTGTTTAATCACTCTCAGTATTTTCTTCTATATACCCAAATAGGATTTCTTTTGTTGCAATTTCTGTTTGTTGCCTCATTTTCATCTTCTTTATAACCTAAAACACTTCTTTAGGGGTCTCGGGTTTATCTTGCCTATATATAATTTTTTCAGAAGCCTCTTATATCATGTATATTTCTCTAGGAATAATAGTTTGTTTCACATTATTCACAGTAAATTTTTAAAAAATTTTTTAAATTGAGGCAGAGATTTTTAAGATAAGCCAACAGAAGTCAGATTCCCAAGAAACTCGATGGGATCTGGCACATATTTTAGTTAAGCACCATTCATCCCCTTCTGTTTCCCACAGGCATTTCATTTTTGGACCAATTCTAATAGTATGTTGTGCTGGGTTCAGCCAGGA
>NW_010233380.1:0-216 GCF_000690775.1 Eurypyga helias
GCTCCACGGAGGTCAGCGCGGGGCAGGCGCCCCTCGGGGACGCGGGGAGTTTCACACAAGCTGTTCCCTGTCGGTCGCCATCAGCGCCGGGGATGGAGCGGGATGTTCAATTCCCCAGCACAGCTGCCACCCTTTCCTGCAGATGCCAGTGACACGCCAGACCCGGAGCGACCCCCCAGGATCGCAAACCAAGAGAAAGACACATGCACGGCATTC
>NW_010233380.1:249-3470 GCF_000690775.1 Eurypyga helias
ATGGGTGCTGTCACCACCGTGTCCGGTGGCCCGGAGGTGACTTTCAGCAGGCGCTGGATGTTCCAGTCCCCTGGGTGAGACAAAGGCACACAGCCCCGACTCCGCTCCTCGCGCAACACCACCACCCCCCCGCCATGTTTTCCCAGCTAATTGAATTCAGAGAGATTTCTTCCTGGCAATGCCAATCGATGAACCCTGTGTTATCAGCCCCCCCAACCCTGAGGATGGATATGGGCGAGGGAAAAATTGAATTTGCGGCCATTTTCATTGGGATTTAATTGGGCAGTCTCACCTCGTTGCCTTAATCCCGGGCGCTGACGCGCACAGCCGAGCCGGCAGCTCCCCTTATTTATCACTTTTCAAATATTTGCCTCTTCGCAGTTGTGGGAAATCGATGCTTCCGCCTGTGGCATGCCGGGAGCGACCTGGCCGGGCGGCCGGCCGGCTGGGGATCCATCAGCCGCTGCCATCGCTATCGACAGGGCGATTGGGGTTTAAGAGGCACTTTGATAGCAGAACTGGCACACATTAAGTGCTCGTCATCAGGGGATGATCATGACTTATTACCACTAATTCCCCCTGTGCAGCGGCAGGGCTGCAGGGCTCTTCCTCGCTAATCGCCGCTCTGTTCCGTGGCACCGGCGCGAGGCTCCTGCCCCGCTCCCAAGGGATGGGGTGCTGTGCTGTGGTCCCACCTGTGCTCCAGTCTCAGCCCTCAGCCCCTTTGGGGGTTCTTGTTCCCAGGGTGTGGGGTGTTGCTGGAGGGGCTGGGGACTTTCTCTGCCCCTCCCCACACCTCCAGTTTTGGGGAGGTTGAGTCCCTGCCAGGCTCCTGCCATCTACAAAGCTCCAGCTGCAGCCACAGCCGCAGGTGCCTGTGGAGGGACCAGATACCTGTGCTGTCCCTCTCACCCCCCACTGCGTATCTCCAGGCCCTGGCACTGGTGCCAGCCCCTCTGTCTCTCACCATCACCCCCCTCAAGCCATCAGCATCCCTGGGGGTCTCAGCTGGACAGAGACAGGACCAGCACCTGTGAGAAGGGCAGCACTGCCAGGGTGCCTGTACAGCTGCTGGGATAATGCTGGAGGGGGGACAACTGGGCTATGTATGCAGCGCCTGTCCCTCCTGCAGGCTGGGGTGCGGGGTGAGCTGTCTTCCCAAGCTTGTTCCAGCTGGCTGTCAGGGCTGGTTGTTGTGCCAGCTTGGCTTTGGCCCCATGTTTGTCTCCCTGGATCCCTCTCCCTGGGATGCTCCGGGATCCCTGTGCAAACCTGGGCAGCCTCCAGCTCCGATGGCCCTGTTCCCCGGCAGAGCTGCGGTGGGGCAGCCACTGAGCCCTTTGCCGCTGTGGGCTCTCGCTCTCTCGCTGTGAAACCAGCCAGATTAGTGTCATCCAGCCCCGTCGCTTGGAAGGCATCCAGTAACGAGCAGCCAGGGAGAAAGAGATCCTCGGTGGCAGCAAACAGACACTGCTGTCGCCGTGCAGCGACTCTGGCACGCGCGGGCTGCCAGCTCGGTGCTGGGAGTGGGACCACAGATACGCTTCCTGATTGCCCCGTGCAAGGCCGGGTGACCCCATTCTATCCTCTCTGGGTGGGCAAGGGGGTCCTAGCCCCCCTGCAGTGGCACTGGAGTAAGCAGGGGATGCTCCTGGGCTGGACAGAGGTCCCCCAGCCACGGTGCAGAGGAGAAAGGTCTTGGCAGCTGGATGCCGGAGCCTCGCCATCGTGGGGTGAGCGCACCCAGGAGGAAGAGCACATGGAGCTGAGAAAGGCCCTGCGCCTGGCTGCTGTGCTCTCGCTGGCTCCCATCCGCCCCTGCACACAGCTTGGCTCTGTCTCCAGCCCGGCTTGAGCTCGTCCCTGGGCAGTCCTGTCCTGGGGCCGCGCTGGGGCCGGCTGCTCTGGCAGTGAGGACCCTGCTGCTGATTCCAGCCTCAATTTATTCACGGCCAGTTCAAACTCATCATCCATGTGCCAACGCTGTGCTCCAGCCCAGCAGTGCTGCACCCTCCTGGGGGCTCATCATCACAGAGTGCTTGGAGAGAGAGAGCCTGTCCCCTCCTACTCCATGGGGACACGGCTCTCCGTGGAGACCTCCTCAGATGGGCAGCAGGATTCATGCCAGAGGGGCTGAGCCCAGCTCCCCCGTCCAGCCCCTTGCCCTAAGCCTCCAGCCAGGTTGTGTCCCCCGCTGCCTGCCCTGGGGTTGGAAGTGTCCCTTCCCTGTTCCCAGAGCCACCCTGGGCTGACAAACCTCACCCACGTGTCCTCATTGCCATGGCAATGGGCACTTGCCACCCTCCACCCCACAGGGTAGCTCTTAACAAGGGGCCTAATGAAATAAAGAGGTCAAGCCATGCCTAATGGGCCTGGTGACATGATGCTGACCCCTGGCTCATACGGCCTCAGTGCCACTGCCACCAGTGACCCCAGCAGAATTCCCTGGGGATGAGCCACCTGCTCCGGTGCAAGGAACAGCTACTGCCCCGGGATGATCCGTGAAGGATGCAGGGGCCAGCTCCCCTTGCTGCCACTGTTGTGTAAGAACCCCTTTCTGGAGATGTAAGATTCAGCAGAGGCTGAGTTGGGGTCTGGGGGTTTGCAGGATGGGAATCAGTTTCCTTGTTAAGCATTGGGTTTGTTTTTTTTAGCAGCCTGTTTATGGGAATGGAACCGCCCCGGCGTGAATTATTCATGGCCCCTCACAAGCTCATTCTCAAAATATCAATTTCTTGCAGTCACGCCAAGCAGCACTTAAGCCTAAAAGCCTTGTTAAAATGAACCACCAGCCCAGTGAGCCAGGGAGGGGATGGGAGCAGCTGGGAGCAGGGCTCTGCAGGGCCCTTGGCCCCTGAACCCACCTTGCAGGTCCCAAACCAATGGGACAGAACAAGGTGGGAATTACAGGAGGGGACCTGGCGTAGGGGGAGGGTGGGTATGGGAATGGTGGGCATCACTCCGGAGGGGAGCAAGGGAAGGTCACTGCAGCACCCGGGGACTCTCCCTCAGGCTCTCTCCAGAGCAAGCTGCTTCTCAGGCAGGGGAGGACACACAGGTATTCCAGCTCAAGGCATCACGGCAGTATTTACGAAGCCACATGAGGAATTAATCAGGTGGAGGAGCAGGGATGAGTGCAGGAATTAGCAGGGGGAGCTGCCGGAGTGGGTGAGAGGGAAGGAGCTGCTGCAGCACAAATGAAACCAGCTGCGGCCACAGAT
>NW_010233380.1:3481-3739 GCF_000690775.1 Eurypyga helias
CAGATGGCACAGTGATGCTCCTGTCCCTCGGGGCTGCAGCCAGGACACCCACCGAGACCCCCATGCATTTGCTCAGAGCCCTGCTCAGCGAGTTCCCCTCGCCTGCCGGGTCCGGTGAGGAGGGCAGGGCAAGGGCATCCCCAGCTGCTGGGAGCAGGAGCTCAGAGAACACCCATCAGCACCCCAGCCGGGGCACCACACCAGCACCCACACTAGGGCCACCCGGTACGAGGCAGGTGCAGTGCCATGACCCTGACC
>NW_010233380.1:3781-4024 GCF_000690775.1 Eurypyga helias
AGCTGGGCCGGAGCAGCACTGCTGGTAATTACTAATTAGAATGCAGATGCTCCCCGAATTGCAACTTTTAGTTTCTCTAGCAAGTGCTAAATCAAAAGCAACGAGGCAGGGGAACAGGGAGCCATGCAGCGGGTGCCAGCGTGACGGCGTGCGTGCAGGCGGGGAGGCTGGTCCTGAGCCGGCACCCCCAGCCCGGCCACGCACCACACGTGGCATCTCCAGCCTCGTCGCTGGGGACCCAGC
>NW_010233381.1:0-211 GCF_000690775.1 Eurypyga helias
CCCCCTCCGAGTCCCGGCAGCTTTGTCCAAACGCCGCTGCAATAGCAGATGTCGCCGTGACCGCGGCCTCCGGCTCAGCACCGGGCGGGGGGAGCCTCCCCGCATCCATCGACCCGTCCCATGTGCCCCATCCCTGGGATGTCCAAGGCCAGGCGGGATGGGGCTTGGAGCACCCTGGGCTATGGAAGGTGTGCCTTGCCATGGCAGGGGG
>NW_010233381.1:489-838 GCF_000690775.1 Eurypyga helias
GGGTGTCTGTTCCTGTGGGAGACGGAGCAGCAGGTAGGGATTGCACGCGGCATTTCACCAAACGCCAGCTGCAGGAGGATACCCCTCCCTTTCTTTGCCACTGTCGTCTTTGTTTTTTAATTTGTTTTGGCGAGATGCAATGTAGAAAGAAGAAAGTGATCCTAAGGGAATTCCGACTACGGAGATGAGATAAATAAGACAACTCTAAAAGCCGTGTTAAAAAGCAGTTTTGCCTACAAGTCCTAAGAATTGTCTGGTGGTTTGTAATTCCATCATGTGAGCGCAAAGCTATTTCTGAGACAAAGATTGGGGTACTAAGTGTGCACTTGACTCTTAGTTACAAAAATAA
>NW_010233382.1:0-1344 GCF_000690775.1 Eurypyga helias
GCCGCACGATGGAGGTCAGCCACTCGGTCAAGGAGCGCACCATCGCCGAGAACAGCCTGGTCATCCTGCTGCAGGGCCTGCGCAGCCACGTCACCACCGTGGACCTCCGTGACGAGAGCACGGCCACAGGGCGCGTCACCAACGTGGACGCCTTCATGAACGTGAAAGGTGACCTACACAGACAGGCAGGGCACGGTGTCCCACCTGGACGAGCTCTTTGTCACCGGCAGGAATGTCCGCTACGTCCACATCCCTGATGAGGTGGACATCAGAGCCACCATCGAGCGGCAGCTGCAGGCCATCCACAGGGTCCGATACTTCGGGGGCCGCGACAAGGGCAGGAAGGAGTTCCCTCGCACCAAGCACAAGTGAGGGCCGGGCCATACCCGCAGCTGGGCCAGGATGGACCTGCCCCTTTCACCGGACTGTCAGCCACCGCCGCACCTCCCCCTGGACACCCTGCCCAGGGACTCGAGGCTCTGCTGCTCCCCTGCGGGACAGCAGGGTTGGTTTGTTCAGTTAATAACCCCACTTAAAGGCTCTGTGATCTCTCAGCTGGTTTCCTGTTCCATTGGCAGATACTCATGTCCCTTTTCTGATGGCCAAAGCAAGATCTTTTGGCCAAAGCTGTGGCCAGCAGTTGTTTGCCTGCAGCCTCCCACAGCTTAGCCTTCTCCTGCTCACAGTCCTGGAGCCTGCTGCTGCCAGCATCGCTGCGTGCAGGAGCCGGAGATGCTGGTCCTGAGCTGAGGAGGGGGCTGGTCACTGTCCTGTCACCTTCCTGCTAGACAGCCACCATTCTTGTTTAATGGGAAGAGAGTGAGATAAATATCTGTCCAGAGCAGAGCGGGACAGAGCGTGGGGAAGGGGCAGCACTGCCTGCCTGGAAAAGCACGAAGATGCTTCCCCAGGACACGGGGAATGCTGCTGTGTCCGGCTCCCCCATTTCCCCGCTCCTCCGTCACCCTTCCCAAAGCTCTGCAGCGTTACTTCAGCCCACTGCGCGTCTGCCGAACGTGCTGCACAGTCAACAGATGACTTCATCCTGTTTCCACAGGGATCCCTTTGTTCCCTGGTGCTGTCTGACTTCCTGTGAGCCAGAGCTTGATGGCTGAGCTCTGGTGCATGCGATTTGCACAGCTCCAGGCCTGGACGCCCGGCTGGAGCGGTCAGCAGCTGTGGGACAGCCGCGCTGCTGCGTCGCTCTCCCCTGAGGAGCCGCGCAGGTGGAAAGGGGTGATTTTTAGGAGCTCGCGTGTGAGAAGCCGCGTGTGCTGAGGGACTGTGTGCCCTCTCAGGGTGGGCGCTGTTGAGGTTGCCGGGGCAGGAGGGTTTGGAGATCCC
>NW_010233383.1:0-698 GCF_000690775.1 Eurypyga helias
GGGGGGGACGTGGGTGAACAACCAAATCCTCATGGGGACATGGGTGACAGCCAAACCCATGGTGGGACAGGAGAGGACAGGAGGGGACATGGGGGGACAGCCAAGCCCTCAGGGGGACAGCAGGACACAAGGGGACACAGGGCTGCGGGTGCCTGCAGGGGCCCGGGGGTGGTGGGGTTTGTGCCTCAGTTTCCCCACCCAGCCCTGCCAAGGGGCCTCGTCCTGCCCACTGTGGAGACAGGAGGGCAGTGGGTGGCCCCTCGTGTCCCAGTGCTGGGGGTTCCCGTCCCCCGGGTGTGTCAGGGGTGTCCCACGGGTGTCACCGCGGTCCCACCTTGTTGGGTTGCACGGTCCGGCGCAGGTTGTCGATCCAGCGGGCGGTCGCGCTCGGCCAGGGACGTGCACCCAAAGGACCGGCTGCTCTCGCCCGTGATGATCTGGGTTCAGGGAGGGTGTCTGGGGAGGAGGGGGCACCCTAGGCTGCCTGAGGGGGGCTGCGCGGGGTGCCCATGGCTGAGGGCTGTGCGGGGGTGTCCTTTTGGGGTGCCCTGGGGGCTTGGGCAGGGTGCCATGGGTGTCTTTGCAGGGTGTCTGGGGTGCCATAGGTGCCTCTCCAAGATGATTGGGGTGCCCTGGGTGCCCCTCCGAGGTGTCTGGGATCCCTGGGGTGCCTTGGCTGCCTATCCAGGGGGGCCCTG
>NW_010233383.1:1187-1772 GCF_000690775.1 Eurypyga helias
GCTGGGTGCTCTGGGTGTCCATCCAGGGTGCTCTGGGCGCCTATTCAGGATGCACTGGCTGCCTATCCAGGGTGCTGGGGGTGCTCTGGGTGCCCATCCAGGGTGCCTGCAGTGCCCTGGGTGCCCTGGGTGCCCCTCCGAGGTGTCTGGGATCCCTGGGGTGCCATGGCTGCTTATCCAGGGGTGCCCTGGGTGCCCCTCCGAGGTGTCTGGGATCCCTGGGGTGCCATGGCTGCTTATCCAGGGGTGCCCTGGGTGCCCCTCCGAGGTGTCTGGGATCCCTGGGGTGCCATGGCTGCTTATCCAGGGGTGCCCTGGGTGCCCCTCCGAGGTGTCTGGGATCCCTGGGGTGCCATGGCTGCTTATCCAGGGGTGCCCTGGGTGCCCCTCCGAGGTGTCTGGGATCCCTGGGGTGCCATGGCTGCTTATCCAGGGGTGCCCTGGGTGCCCCTCCGAGGTGTCTGGGATCCCTGGGGTGCCATGGCTGCTTATCCAGGGTGCTGGGGGTGCTCTGGGTGCCCATCCAGGGTGCCTGTGTGGGGTCCCCCAGGCGCCCTGGGCACCCCTCCAAGGTGTCTGGGATCC
>NW_010233384.1:0-559 GCF_000690775.1 Eurypyga helias
CTTGTTGAGCCTCATACAGTTGGCCCTTCTTGTAGCTAAGCATTCCGTTTGTTAACCTCCAGTCAACTGGGACCTCCCCGGTTAGCCAGGACTGCTTATAGATGATTGAAATGTAGATTGATGAGCGTTGTTGTGACCCAAGTGCAGGACCCAGCACTCTGCCTTGTTGAGCCTCATACAGTTGGCCCTTCTTGTAGCTAAGCATTCCGTTTGTTAACCTCCAGTCAACTGGGACCTCCCCGGTTAGCCAGGACTGCTTATAGATGATTGAAATGTAGCTTGGTGAGCATGGCCATGAATGTATTGTAAGAAATACTGCCTTTACTTTCACTGAGTGCTACACACAGCATTACAGCTCAAACACTGTGTTTAATAAACAACAATTTGTGTTGCTGCTTGGGAGAAGTGTGCTATTGAGTTATTATTAGACTCAGTACTGCTAACTTTTGAGTCACATGTGGAGGAAGAGGCCAACATTTTTTCTTCCCAGCCACACAGTTTGACTTTATTGACAACATTTTATTTTTTCCAGCTTATTTTAAAAATACTGACATTTGTC
>NW_010233385.1:0-6334 GCF_000690775.1 Eurypyga helias
CCTGGTTGTCCTGCATGTGCTTTGGTTTGGTTTAGGTTTTGGTTGCTTCCAGCTGCTGTCATCTGAAAGTCCACTCTGAGCAAATTGTTGTATTAAAGTATTTTGGTGGTGTAGTAATGTTCCTGAATGCATGCCAGGAACAGTAGCAAAAAATACCTTCACTATGCTAATGACTAAAGTCGTTAGCTTCTACAGAGGCCAGCTTCCCAATATCACTCAAATACCAGGCGGTCTGAGTCAGTCCTGATCATCTCTTTAGGAAAACAAGTTCACCCCTTCGCTGAAAAATAGCATGTGAGGGGAGTGATCTCACAATTACGCTGGGGATCTTGGTGTGGAACATAGCACACCTTCTGGAGGCTTAGGACAAGCCATCCGTCAGTCAACTCTTATGTCCCGATGTTACAGGTACATAAAAAGGTATTTAAGTCTCCATGAGGATGTCCCTTCCCCTCTGCACAGCCTAAACCTCTTTTTCTTTTGTGCCTCTCTTCCTTTCTAGGCAGCAGCAGCCACCACCAGTGGAGCTCTGATTTATTTATCCATTTGACTTTTCTCTTACGCCACTTGTCATTAAATGGCTCAGAAAATCCAGGCTGGGCTCTGTGCTGACAGGAGTTGAGCCCTTGGGAAGAGATGGTGGGTTCATATTTGTACTGCCTAGACTGCACCTTTAGCCCCAGTGAAACGTGATGCAGGTAGTTGCTGCTTCACAGTTGGCTTCACATACGGCTGTGCAAGCGTCCCTGCCTCCCACCGGGATCTGAGACAGGGGGCCTCAGGAGTCCTCTGCGTGGGGTTTTGTGAGCCACCCCCATCACACTGCCTCTGCTGTGGCTGCAGCGAGCCAAAGCAGAATGAGCAGCTCCAGGTGTCTAAGTGTGCATAGCCTCCCTAACTGGCCACACAGCTCCTCACTTCAACATGCCGTCTGACTTTTAGTATCAAATATATCTTTAAAATTAGAACTAACAAAAAGACTAAGAAAACAGAAGAGGGAGATAAAGTGACTTAGAATTCTAAAACTGGAGAGATTTTTTCTCTTATGAATTTGATATGTAGAACAGATGGTCCTTAAAAAAAAAAGAAAGTTCAGGCAGAAGAGCCTAGAATGAGTCGGTATCCTACTCCCACTGCACTGGGACGATGAGCAGCTGAAAGGCTAATGCAATTGATTATTCTGTTGAATGGAAATGTCCATCCCTTAGTGGTTCTGTCTACAGAGAAAACAGCTCTGTTTTTATACTACAAAGTTCCTTCTTTTGATCTTTTCTCAGTAACCAGTGTGCAACAAAATCACATTATGTGACACCGTAACACAGTCAGTTGGAAACCTTAGCTGTCCTTTTTAGGATGCATTTTCATTAATTATTTATTTGTGGAAGAGCTAGACAATTTCTCTGTAATGATGTTTATAATGGAATTGCTCCTCGAGTAAAGAGGTGAAGAAGAAATGGCAAATAGTAAGATCTATTACTTTCTTGACACTAAAATATATTCTATTTCCAGCCTTCCAGACATTTCTTAGCAGGTCAATGTGCTCTAAACAGCTGAATTTGTACTTCTGCAAAGATTGCCCCGTAAAGCTCAGTTGTTAACTTAAACCTTAGCCTCCAAAATGTAAAACCCATTGAAATGCGTTTGACCTGTAAGAAATTACTTGTCTCCTTCCAAAAAATAGTATTTATCTTTCCTCCGCTCTAATGATGCACAAGTGGTAACTGAAGGACGAGTAATTCCTTCAACTCCCTCCTAAACTTCTATTGAAGTCAGTGTATTACCTTCCTTGGTGGTCACCACAAAATTTGTCAAAAACCCAGATAATCTTGTCTTCTTTTCCTTCTGTATCCACAGCTCTCTTAAGTTGCTTTCTAATCACCTGGGAATCATTTGAAAGTGGAAGCCAAGCAAGTGGTTCTCCTGTGGTACATTTTTATTACATGTAATCGGGTTACTAGTAATTTATGCTGTCTTGGTCTGTCACCATTCTTCTGTGGCAGACCTGTGACAGTGTATTTACAAGGAGGGCTGCTTCTAGAACTAACATTTCAAGCCCATTTAATATTTACCAGATGCCAAAGGGAGAATATTTTGATGCAATCCCTCTTAAATAAGGGTTTGGACCATCCATCTCTCAAATCAAAGGATGATTCTTCAAAGCAAATGCTTTCCATTCCAGCTTTGGTATTATGTTTTGTACTCCCTCTTCAATTTGTTTCATTCGGCAGTACTGTAATTACAGGCCGGCCATGGACTTGTGTTCAACCAAGGCAAAGCACAGAGCAAAGCACAAGAGCCTTGTTGAATTTTCAAGAAGCCCTTTTCATGGATGATCATCCTGTTCTCTAATCCTAAAAACTTCTGGAAATTACAAGCCTCTGCTTTTTCTAATTGCTTCTGAGCCGATGATCACAGTCATTTTAAAGGGGGAGGAAAACAGAAGTTCATTCCAGTTGCATTAGAAACAAGTGAAAGAGCTCACAGTTCCATCTATCAAATCCAGGCTGCAGACATTACAGAAATGGCCATTCAGAAACTGTTTCCTCTCCTCTGCAGAATCAGTCCTCTGATGGTTTATGTCTCCTTTATGCCATTGTAAAAGTGTGACTTTAATATACAAGCTCCTGGTTTATCCCCGCGTCAACAGTCGACAGTATATTCCTGCATGTTTGTGCATCCAGTGTGGTGAGAACAGCAGGCAGTACAATAATATTAAACTATGAAAAAGCACTAGGAAGCATCCTATTAAGAAGATCATTTCCTCAGAAGAAGAAGTAGAGGAATCTGGCTTTGCTGAAGAATACCTTCTGCATGTTCTGTGGTTTTCATACTTTGGTTGCTCCAGGGCCATGTCTGAAGAGGGGGTTTGTACTGGAAATGAAGTATTCAGAAACTGTACTTCAAACGTTATCATAAAAGGTTTCTGTATACTATAAAAGTCCCCACACTGTATACGTACTTGTTGCTGTTACTGCTTTGCATAAGGAAAGACCATTTTTGTAATTGGAGTTGAATAAAAATAACACTTTAATGTGAAAGATATTTGCTGGTTTCTAGAACATTTTGATTTCTGGAAGCAGACCACCTGCTGCGTAAGACCCTTAAGTCTCCTAGTCTAATATCTTCTCTCCACTTGGACTAATTTTAGCTATTGCCACTTGAAACTTTTAATGGTTTCAGCCACCTACTGCCTTAATACAACTTTTCCAGCCCCTCTCTAGCTCTCTGCCTGTTCATATATCTGAGGATTATAAATAGTTTTATTTGGAATATGGTCACTGGAGATGGAGGTGGAGAGACAGGAATCATCTGAGAGTAAATAGATTGTTAATTCCCTTCTGAGCACTGAGCTGCTGATTCACTCCCAATCAGTTCCCACACAGCCTGGGCTGAGTCAGCCCAGAGGGTGTTGAATAGTCAAAAGCAAAGACGATTCAGAGGATAATGGTTCTGCAAAGACCAAAACAGAAAAGTGATTCAGAAGGTGGAACTAAAAGAAGAAAAACACATGGGGAGGGGCCGTGGGAGGGGGGTGAGGGGACCAAGAGGGAAATAAAAATAGACAAGCAACCCTTCTGTTGCCACCTCTGTGTGGGAAACGAAGGTGTTCAGAGAGCTTAGGGAAAAAGCAGAGGTGAATGAAAGGAAAGGAGTGGATGGAAGAGGAGAAAAGACATTAAAACCCAAAAATAGTATTGGAGTGAAATCATCAGGGGAGAGCCAAAAAGGAAAAGGGGTGTAGGCAGAAAATGGGCTCAGGGTAAGGACACGCTTGCAGGTGTGTCTCAGCCCAGCCACTGACTTCCCATCCACGTAAGCATGCACATAAAAGCTTGCATCTATAAATGTCATACCATACATATCCATGGGGAGGAAATAGCCCTACATTCAAGGACTTTCCATCTTTTACAGATCGAAGAGCATAAGATAGAAAAAACGATAAGGTTCATATGAGAAACAGGCATTCCAGAGGTACGTGAACATATCAGGAAGCACATTCACCCAGACCAAAGCCAGGCTTCTGCTTTTGAGTTTGCTCTCAGTCCAGGGAATAGGGTGAAGCTCCTGACCTGGATGCTCTGAATCAACCCGTGGGACATTTCCACTACCTTTGTTTGCTCTACTGACCACTTCAGAAACTGCCCTAAGCCTCCTCAGCCTTCATACTGCAGTTGTCTTAAATCTCAAGTTTAGGGCTGCAGCATCTGGGCCTGCTCAGGCTCAGGGCAGAGACCTGGCACACCAGAGGGTGTTTTGTCTCATGCCTTGTGCAGGATCCTCCCCTCCTTGCACTTTGTTCATGTGAAAGGCAGGTAGATGTTATGGTGCTGCACCTCCCACAGCAACGAGCTCCCTGCTTGCGCTCAGCACTGCTGAATACACATTCTGCTGCAATAATCTAGCCTCTGATTTCCTTCTTCTTAAAACTTCTTATTTTAAAAGAGTTTGTCTGTATTTAACCTGTGGTAGTTTAAGGCGGCCATAGGCAACTTTCACCAACAAGACAGAAGGAGATTGTTAGCAAGAGAATATATTGACTTGCATCTGGCAGATCTGTTGCACAGTAATGGTTAAGATTTAGGCACAACTTAGTGGTATTGATCCCAAAGCTTGAGGGCAACGACTAAAAGGCAGGTCCCTGGTTGCGTCACTACTACCTGTACAGAGCTATCTGGGTGATGCAAGGCCCACTTGACCGAGATGCAGAAGTATGTTTTCCCAGAAATACGTGTGGGGTGAGTGGAGAGAGCTGGCAGCTGATAAGATGATTCAGCTTTCCGCTGGGACAGCTTGTCCTCTACAGGTTTCCCCTAGTCCCTTTAGTGAGTCAAAGAGCACTTGTATTCCCAGCCTTAACACCTCAGCCAGATGATTAGAGATAGGAGAGGCTGAGCCCAAGTCTACCTTCCCAACTGGGGGGTGAAGGTAGATGTTCAAGTGAGACTCTGCAAGTTCCTCCAAGAGTATATTGACTACTTATATGTGAAAACAAGTAACTGTGATGTGAATGTTTGCATAAAAATTAATCGTACTTCATTCCTCTAGGGGCTGAGATAGAATTAGTATTGCATCTGAGCCTTCTGTGTACTGGTCTGACACCCACTTTCCAGAACAGATGAAAAATAAAATTAACAGTTCTGGTATATTGTTCATAATGTCACCCTTGTTGACAAAGGGAGAGAGTTGTATGATCGTGGGTTATGGTCTGGTGAGCTCTTGAGGCTTGCTTGGAGGATTTTATTTTGCTTTGGTTTTGCTGCGTCTTCACATCACAGAAGACAAACTAAAAAACACTCTTCACACTTTGAGTAAATACCACTGAGGTGATCCCTAGCTCCTGGTAAGGCTGAAGAGCAACTTCCAGGGTTGCAGACCAGCTCCTGAGAAAGTCTTATCTCGTGAAACGGAGGTAGTTATTGAATCTCTGAGGGACTGAAGTAGGCCTTCAGAAAGAATATTCTGACTGCTGCCTGGGAAAGATTATCATGAGGTGGCTACAGCCACGGAGTAAATGACTATGTTGCAGAATCCCAAAATGTCACTGCCTGTCAGCCTTGCAATGCTTCTTACCAGCTCTGGATTTAACAAGCATCTTACTGATTTTTATTTTATTGTCAGAGAAGCAATTGATTTGAGCCCATGAAAGAAAAACTGTTGTCTGGAAAAAATCCATCCATACAAGATACCTATGGTAGCTTTGGCCTGGTAGTGAGAAAAGAAAGCTCCTGTGCCACCAACACAGGCACTGCACCTGCCCTCACATACAGCCATGTTTCTGCACCATACTGCTCAGCGCAGTGAGCAAGTAGTGGGAAGAAAGAACCACAGATCTAGTCAGGAGATCCTTGTGATCACAGCCTGAGTACTCATATCTTGGGACAGTCAAAAAGCAAAAGGGCGTTTGACAAGGAATTTCTGGTTTTGGTTGCCCTGCCAAACCAGAGGGTGATGATGGTAGAAGAATAAAAGCCAGATGGATGTGACTGAGATAAGATGTGTTTCCACTGAAACATTGCATTGTCAGTGGCATTTCTGGAGGCCAGGCAATGGTGCAAAGTGATGGATTCACATTGTTTGCCAGACACAGGGTGACCATCAACAGTTCCACCACTCCTATGTGGTGTAGGCTCCCAGGAACTGTGTGAAGATCTTCCCCCATCCAAAACCACCCACCTTCCAGCTTTGGGGCTGGAAGGACATTTCTAGGTCAGAAGATGCCAGAGGTGCACTGTGCTACCCTGAAGCTCATCCACCTGTGTGTTACCAATAGACAGACTGCTAACCCAACTGATGGGGGCAGCGAGTGCATTAACTGTACTCCTCTCATTTCAGC
>NW_010233385.1:6344-8519 GCF_000690775.1 Eurypyga helias
AGGCTTAGAAATGTCAAAAGCATGGGCAAGGGTCCAGACTCAGAGCGTTTGAGGGGCACAGGCACCTGCACGCTTCAACCACTTACTGTCCACGGGAAGCAACATTGTGCTTGAGTGCCTTCAGGGTCTTCACAGCCCAGTGAGGGGGTAACATGACGAACTCAGTGGTCCTCTCTACTATGTTTTGCTGGTTAAGTGGATAAAATGGAGGAAAACACTTTTCATCTTAGTCATCCCATTTTTACCTCTTGGTAAGAATATCAGCTATGTCACAAATTTTCCAGTGGATACAGTAGTGGAGCCAAATTTTCACACCCCAGAAATATCAAAGTGAGGAAAGAGAGGCTACACAGACATGCCAAAGAGAAAGTACTGGATAGGAACTGTACCTTTTTTTTTCTCTAATAGGTACTAGCTTTCACTGATACAAGAAAAGCGTGTTTAAAATTACTTATTTAGTTCAAAATGCGTTATTCTGCTCACATGAGGATTTCTGTCAAGTTCAGGGATTTTAAAGCATTGAATTTACTGGACTCCATTAATCTGGTACCATTTAGTAGGTCACTGATTGGAACAATAAAGGACAGCCCCAAGAAACAGCAGTGCTACAAAGGCAGGCAAAAAAAACCTCTCTCTGATACAGCAAATGTTACCAACCTTTAAACGTCTGCTATCGCATTTAGGATGAAACTTGCCAGAGTGAATCACTTCGGGGAGAAGATGAAAACTTTTGGCTCTTTTTTTTTGAAACAAAACCCAACCCCCACTTGCCTGCCTCAGTCATTTTTTTACTGGTAAAAGACACATACAAGGTGGGACTGTTGTTTTCAACTGTGAATCGGGGGCTGCACCCCCTGACCTGGGGGCAGATGTGGACAGGGTGCTAGTGTGGGGGCAACCATGCTGACCAGGCCACAGACCCTGCCGTCGGTGAGAGTGAACTCTACTGGGTCAGCGCGGCAGGGACCGGTCATGGCTGCTCCAGAGGCACTGCTCAGCTCTGCTTGTCTTCTTCTTGGCCTGGGGGCCTGAAACATCAGTGCGAAGTATATAGTGCTTATGTCCGTACTCAGAGGAGCCTCTAAGGAGTGCCCTCGTCATGCCTCAGCATGCTGCAGGCATAGGGCACTCCTCGCTCAGCTTACTCTGACACTCGGATGGCTCAGAGCCACCACGGTAGCACAAGGGGCTCCAAGCAGATGTGAGGCCTGTGCATGTCTTCTCCCATGGCGTGCTTTGCACTGCTGCCTAACACCTTGGTCTAGGACCTGCAGCAACTTCCTTTCCTGCTCTCCCAAGAAGGCTATTAAGGACTGAACTACTGTTAACACAATAGTGGGGACAGGAACAGAAATGGAAGTATCTGTACCTTTTGAAAACCTGCAACAGTAGGAGACATGTCAGCTTGAATTTTTCCTTGCTTCAGAGTGCCTTTGGGGTTTTAGCTCTTACACGGAACATGACACGCCTTTTATAATTTACACGCTTGAGCACATGCCTGACTTCAGACGACTGTTCCCATAATTGGAGTTAAGTCTGTGTTTAAGTGTGTTGCTTAATCAGTGACCAAAGGCTAATGCAGAAACATTGAATCATTATATAATAAGAATTACTAACACCTTAACACACTAATAAACTCCTAATTGGTTTCTGCCTATTTGCACTGATAGGATTTAAGACAAAAGCAGTATCCTTGCAAAACAATTTTGGATCCTTATTAAGCAGAAATGAGTGGACTTGCCTTAACTCATTATATTTGACTGAAAAAATGATGTTTGTTTTTACTGATGGTATAATTAATTGTGTCTAGGTTAGGTGGAAATTTTCTTATATCAGCTAATGCCTTAACACATTACGAAAATTTTGAAAGATCAACAGCTCACTGATTGGTGACATGGTTCTGGTCTGTGTACATGCTTGGCAGATGTGGACCTGGAATCCTACTGGAGCTTTCTTTAAAAAAAAAGTTAAAAGATATAACAATAACCACATTTTTATATACATATATATTCTGCCCAGAAGGCAAAAAGATGAAATGCTGAAAGCATTAATTTTCTATTCAAAGTGGGACATCTCAAGATTTGGAGAGTGCAGGTACCATGAGTAATTTAAGAAGCTTGCACCTTAACATGAAGAAAAGAGGAGATCCCAAAAAGTGTGTGTGTGTGGGGGGGG
>NW_010233385.1:8588-22586 GCF_000690775.1 Eurypyga helias
TGTATTGAGACAATCCTTTGTCTATAAGTAGCCGTCATCTGGAAGAGGCCAAGTTCAAAACTTGTCCGTGAGTATCTGGCTTGGGATATGTTCTAACTCTGTACTGCAGGATGAAGTTCCTTATGCAGGGAATGTGTCTTATGACCTAAGGTAATGCTTCATATCCTTCTGGAAAATAGAAGATGGGCTTCTAGGAATTTGAATCCACTACGTGCAGGATGTTCGATCATCTGGAAACTCAGCTGGAGAAGAGAGAGAGGGATTCCTGGGGTTAAGAAGTCAGATAGGGTTTTATGGTAGAATACATGAAGGAGAAATATTTTCCTTCACTTTATTCACTGGGTTAAAGTCTTAGGATATTGAGCAGTTCAGAAGAGTGGAATAAACCACAACAGAGAGCTGAGCTAAGCCTCCAAGTGAGAACAGTGGGTGCTCTGGGGATCAGATCATGACTGAGCATCATGGCATTTGAAAAACCTCAGTACAGCTCCTCTCTGTCTGGATACCTTCAGAAAACACCCTCAGACATGGACTACATCTGGAGCTAGAGTGCATCAGCATTTGAATAACCTTCCTTTTCCAAATGCTGAGCTCTTTCCAAACTGCTGTGCTTAATGAATCACAGCATATCAATTAAATTGCTGATATACCCATATTCCAAGGGGACAGTGACTCAAGTGGTAATACAGTGAAGGAGCAAACTGGTCCTTCCTTTGAACTGGTACAATATACAACAGGCCTTTTACAAAAAGGTGTCTTTTACAAAGCTGCTGTTCTGCAGAAACATGCTTAAATAAAAGTAATGCTCTCTTTTGTACTTATTTTTTTTTATTTGTCATTCTTAGATCACACCAGCACCACTTTTTTTACTTGAAAGTTGCCCAGACTGAGCACTCTTAACACCCTGCTTTCCCCACTTAATTTGGAAGAGTTTCTAACTGGAATACCTCCCAAGGGCAGATACTTGAAGCTGGTGCTGTTTACAGCAAAGAGTACTGCTTAATGGGGCAGTGCTAAGTGGGAACACCAGCTGCTTATGGCTTTTGCTGGTCTCCCATTCCTGACTGCTGTAGGTTCTCCTTCTCTCTGCTCCTCAGATGCCAGCTGTCCAGCTCGATTCAACCCTGACACAGTCAGAAAAGCTCCTCTGTTGTGCATTCAGCCCCAGCTATGAGTGCTGGGCCACTAAAGCAGAGATTTTATACCAGTTACATATGATCAGGGGAAATCCTCATCCCATATCAGCCAGGACCCACTCACAGCTTCACTTTTATTAAGGGTATCATACGCCAGTCAGTGGAGCCAGAGACCGCTCAGAGACTGTTCCTCTGAGAAGATCCTGCTGTAGACACACATTTTATGAGCACTGCTGCCTTTCTGCGCTGTTTTTCTTTCCAGAGGGAGCAAGTGTTTTTTGGAGTAGGAAGCGCTGTGAGGAATCTACGTGGCTTTGGAACAGTTTCTTCTTGCAGTGATTTAACACCGAGTTCCAGCTCTCCCACCAAGATAAGCCAGCTACCCCATAGCAGCCTGGATCAGACTCTGCCACATCATCAATCTAAACAGGGAGAAAACAGCCTTTACCGGATTGGCTGAGCTTTCAATTAAAATAGATGGAATACTAAAACATTACAAATGCTTAAGCAGTGAAGTGAGGACAGGATAAAAATGAATGGTTTTAGAAACCAGCACTGAGAGAGAAAAAAGACCTCTTGAAGAAACCCAAGAGCATAATACGTCATATCTACCAGGGAGAAAAATAAGCACTAGGAAAGGAAAACATATTATTATGATGATAAAAGGAACTATGTTAGAGTGATTGTCTGCAGACTCCAACATCAAAATTACACTAAATAATTTCTTTGCCCAGAACTGCAGAAGAGCTGTTTCCTCCACATGAATAATGTGTTTACCAAGTATTTTCTTGTGGTTTTCATTACTGAGCCATTGCAGAAAAGAGGTCTGATTTTTTTTTTTTCTTGGAAGCCAGTACTTGCCCAAGTAACACCTGAGGCTTCCCATGAGCCCCAGTCTGGAGGTCTGTACGTTAGTGAAGGTATCTGATGTTCAGCCTGGTACTCCTGGGCTTGCAGAAATCTACGAAGTGTTTCCTCTTTGCATGTATTCCTAAATGACTGACCTTCCTAACAGATAGTACAGGTTGCTGTGAGCTAGGAATTCATGCTGGGAAGTGAATCCTCTGTAGCAGCATGAGGATGTAGCAGCCTCAAACAGTTGTCTCATTATAGCTCATGGGTTTGTAGTAGTCAAATGAGGGCATTCAAAGGAAATTACTCGAATAACTAGTTCTAGAGAACACTGAACATCCCCTGCCCAGTAGAGCAGTCTTTGAAGGCTAGACCTAAATAACCCAGATGGCTAAATTGTATTTGGTATGACTGGATAATTGTTCGCATGTGCATGGCAGCACAAAGCATAGATAGCTGTTGCTTTTGGAAAGCAATTTGAACGTATCAGTGCTTCTGTATAACATACCAAGCAGTGAAAAGCTGAGCCCAGAGCAGCAGCAAGGATAGAAGAGCAAATACGCTTTCCCACCAATAGCACCCAGTGTGATCACTCAAGAAAACACACCGGAGGCTCTGCAGGGAGCAAACAAGGAGAAACTGCCGGATGAAGGGTTGGTGAGGAAGTGGGAGAACATCATAGTAAACATGCTTACCCCAAAGTGGTTAGTCAGATTAGCTTGAGTACCCTGTTTTAACTAACTCCCTGTTGTATTGGTTTAGACTGCCCCAGAGCTCTTGCTAAAACATCGAACTGCTCATCTTTTTTGCCCCCGTGGCCTAACAAAGCTTTGCAAGCAACAGAGCCCCTCTGAGTATGAGTCTCTGCTTGCACACATGGTGTGGGGGGAGCTTCTTTCCTACTTCTGCAAAAATGCATGCCCTTTGTAAGCTCTGCTTACGGTTTTGTTTCTTTCCTGGCTCTGATTTGTGCCAAGAAAGATGCTCTCCTGCTGCAAACCCCCTTCTGCCTTGGATCCTGCTGTGGTTTGTCCTTCCTCTGTCACAGCCACCTAAACCAAGCAAAAACAGGAATAGAGAATGGGGTCATGCAGACTTTCCCTGCTGAGTCAGCTTTTAGCTGTTACCCATCTGCTTGATCTAAGGGGCTGTTGTGGGGGTTTAACTCTATTTCGCTACCCATGATAAGAAAATATTTTGGCCATGATTTGCAGGTGAGAAGAAAGGAGAATGTCAGATGTCATTTTATTTCACATTTTGAGGGCATTTTGACCAAGCCTTTCTCTTTAGCAATGCCACAGCAAACTCAAGCTCTGTGCCATCTCTTAGTTTGCTCCCCGCAGTTATATTCCCCTCCCTCAGCCACCAACCGGTTGCTGGTTGGATTCCCTGCTTTTGCCCTTTGTTTCTTACCATATTGAGTCCCATCTGGTCATACACCTTAAAAACGTAATATGCTAGTGTGCTAGCAGTCTTTATACCACACAGAAGGCATAAGCATAGGAGAAATCGATGATCTGGATTTATAAGCCATCAGAGGGAGAATATGAGAAAGTATTGGAAAAACATACTTGTGGGCAAAGAAAGAAGCAGGGAGTTATTCTGGGCCTAAAAGGTATATGGGTTTTGGCTTTAACAGCAACAGGTCTCCATTTTCATTGAGGGAGTTTAAACTGATTTTTAAGGAGAAGTGGACAGACTGATAAACAGGAAGTTTTTGGCAATTCATTTTTGTTAGACCTGCAGAGGATATCAGAAAGATTAGGGAGAAGGAACTTTTTTTGGCGTTTTTTTTTTGCATTAAATGTTCTCTATAAACAGTTTTTATACTAAACTTGAGAAAGAGCCAGAGTGACCAAGAGAACCTGTAACAAGAAGATGCAGGAATTCCTCAGGAGGCCAGGTTCTGCCTGCTGAAAAGGCTAGATCTCATTGCATTTATATAGCTGGAATTTCACTGTGGCAGTCTGGCAGCAAATAAAGCATGTCCCACAAAAGGCTGTGCCAGAAAGATCACCAGTGAGAATTCCAGATACTACAGGATGCTAGAAAAATACGTATCACCTTTCAGGCTTAAAGCAATATAAATTAAAATTTTAAATCTGGATATCCTCTTAGATCCCTAGGCTTTATTGATAAGCACCTAGTGGAAAAAAAATGGGAGATTACCAAGACTGTGGCCTGGAATTTGCTGAAAAGTTTAGCCATAATATGTCCTACTTCTTGATAATGACTGCAGATGTCTGATATCCACAATGGGATTTTATTGCAAACCATGGGTGTAGTTAATTCTGTTCTGTTTTTTTCTAGTTGTCATGAGTTTTTACGTTGTGGATGGTAGAATATCTGCTATTTTTAAAAACTACCACTAGAGATTCAGTTTCTGTCATAGCATATAAATATTATTGCCTTTAAACAATTTTAATCCAAATGCTGCTCTGAGCCACAAAGATGAGAACTGAGACTAGTAATGATATATAAAATCACAGCAACCCAAGGATAATGACCGTTTTGGACATGTGGTATTGGTTCCACATCTCTTGAGCAAGATAGTTCCTGGGAAGGTTGCCTGAACACACCATTTTGCGAGTTACCCTGTGTCAGGCCTTCATCCCTCAACATATGTCTCATTCAGAAGAACCTAAACCTAGACAGAGGCTTTATAAATGGACACACCCTGTGGTGGGCTTGGACAGGAAAAACCCTAAGGGTGGTGGTGCAGAGCAAGGGTCTTATATAAAATCCCAGGGCGAGCTCTCCCCCTTACTGCTATTTGCTTACTTCAGACCACCTGTCTCACAGTTAGCAAAGACGTTTCTGTTTATTTTTCTGAAGTATGGGCATTTTTCCCGTCTCTTTATAAGCACTTTCTCTGTGTCTTTGTAGTTTCCAGCTAGTAATGATGCATATCAAGCATAAATCTTGATTTCAGGCATTTTATTTATTCTCACTTCATTCAGAAGCCATTTCCATTAACTACTGGAACAGAACTCTTTGGTGTTGAATCTTTTCTCTGTTATTGCAGTAACCGATCCCATCCTGTCCCCTCTCCCACCTCTCCAGGCTGTGGGGTTGACTTTACCCCCTGGCTATTTGTGTTGGCACTTCAGGCAATAGCATTTCAGCCCCAACATTCTTTCCAGGTCAGGAACAGCAGGGAGTTTTCTTTCTGACTGCTTCTGATAATTTCCTGCAAGGTGAAAACAGAAGTGTGTGCTCTGAGCTCCCAGATGGGCATTAATTTACATGTTTGGAGTTACAGGTCTAGACAGCCATTTGACTAATGACATTTTGAAAGTGCAAATATGCTTTTTTTTTTTCTTTTAACCCATCTTCTCTCATCTTTCTCAAGCAGCAGACAATCAAAATGTCTTGCAGGGGGGAGCTAGCTCCTATGGCCTCTGGGTATAATAAGTTGTCAATTCTTATTTTTTTATATCTAATGTGGAAAAAGGCAAGTACCTCAACAAAGTTTCAGGGGTGAGCTCCTTCGGGTGAAATTCAGTGTTTGTAAACTAAAATGTTATTTACTGGGTGTGTAGGAATTTAGTGTAGAAGATTGAGCACAAGACCCTGTGAGAGGGCAATGGGATTTTACTTTACAAATCTCTGTGTAAGGTGCCTCTACCCACTGACACACACGCACATATTCCAAAGCAGCAAGACATATAGGCAATTTTTCTTGCTGTTTAATTTCCCAGTTTCTGGTATCTGTATGAATGCAGTTTGTTGTCCTGTTAGAACTGGATGAAGAACAGCACGTGCACCAGGCTCTACTTCTGTTGTCATCCTCCTGGCATCAAAGTGAGGGTTTACCAGAGCGCAGTCTCTCTTGTCTTGGTGTAAACAAGACATTCCTCTGTGTTCACCATCTTTATCATCTACAGTCATGTCCTTGCCTGTGAGCACAGGCCACTTTTTTAATCCTTCATCTGTTGTTCTTTCTCGTGCTTTCACACACATATTTGCACTTTATATTAGAACTGCAGTATTTCTGTTACAAATCTCTGCACCTGTCAGTAGGTATCAGGGTAGCTTGGGGGTGGAGATTTTCAAAGAATACCATATGGCAGGTTTTCTCAGTAACTAAGCATAGTCCCATGCCACACGTTAATGTCAATACAACCCCACTCTGAGTATCTCACTGGTACTTGTTTTCACAAATACCAAGTAGCATTTTATATTCTTTAAGAAGCCATACATTCCTGATACTTGTGGAAGGTGCTAGGCCTGGAGGAGGATGGTCTCTTCCAGGACAAACAACCAAAATTAATTTTGAGGCATGTGTCAGTAGGAAGCCACACTTCAGGCTGGTTCATTTACTGTGTATGTCCAGAACTGACTTCCCTGCTGGTGCTTCAGCCAGGATATGAAGCAGTCATGACTGCCTTTGAGATGAAACCTGCCTGGGTTCAGACCAAGAAAACATATTCCACATACATAACCCAACAGTCCCTTGAGGCACAGGCACACTGTGCCATCTCCTGTCTCCAGCTGAGCAGAGGCATGCTGATCATTTTCAGCAAACAGAAATATTGGAGTGGTACAGCCAGTAGTAATACTTTCAATCTGTTAGCAGAGCATTCTTCATTCTTTGAGAAGATCCGTCCTTTTGGTCTCTTGCCTTAACCTTTTGGGAATTGTCACCGGGCCTGTCTTCTTTTAAAAACTGCTCCTGTTTCTGCTGGTGTACGTGTAGAAGCATATTTCTTCAACACTGAGCTCAAAAGATCTTATGGATAAGCTGCCGAGCTTTCAGAGAGTGTCATGATGAAGTCCTCGTGAGACATATGCTCCAAAGATCTTACATGAGAGATACTTGTTTTCTTTTATTATAAATAAAGGTTACAGAAAGAGGACTCTGACACTACCTATAGTATAAGTAAATAAATTACATGCAAAAACAAAAGAAAAATCTAGCAGTATAGTTATTCTATAGTTTTTTATAAAAACACATTATCTTTATTAGCTGTAAAACAAAAATTAGAATCACATGCAGGATTTTGCAGTAATTCATTTAATTTCCTGTTTTCTGAGTTATTTGACTTCTAGAGCATGATTCTTAAGATGGGGGGGGAAAGCATCAAATGCTTTTCTTTGAAGATAGTACAGGAAACTCAGGAAACTTAAATTTCAAAGATTAGCCAGTTCATAACAGGAATATATTTCATCAAGTCCATGTACATTCCAAATACTGAACTGACTTTCAGTAGAGCTGTGGTGATCAGCAGCCTCCATCTGTTTTAAAATAGGAAGAAATAATGTTCTTCCCATATGTTCAGGGCCAGGAAAAAAAAGGGTATGTAAAATGGTTGTGTAACAGTGTCAGAAAATAGACACCTGCCACCTTTAACATATCAAAAATAGTTGAGGTTTTCTCCTCCCCACTGCCTCACAGTCCCACCTCCACCCTAATGTAAAGATCAGGTCTTCACAGATGAGTTCTTCCCCGTCAAAGCATTGCAACTGGTTTCCTTCCCACATCCCAAATCTAGAGCCAGAAACTTCCCCTTCAGGGAAACACCAGTATGTTGTTGAGGAGTAGCGAAGACATCACGTCAGGTTCGCCCACTGGCGTATAGGTAAGGGGTTTAGGCCTCAGCGTACAGATCTTCAGCAGCTCTGCCCTGTCCTTGCAGAGACCCTGGGCCTGTGCAGGCCATGGTCACACTTCCATTACTGGACTCCAGCTAATATGCCTTCCTCTGGAGTGCCTCAGAAAGGAGGCAACAAAAATGCAGCAGCATGAATGGGACACTTGTAAAAGCCAGTCCTGATGAGGGCTTTGGAACCATTCACATGGATTCCTCTTGAAGACTTGATGCAGCACAGAGAAATAGTGGTGTTCATAATGCGCATGGCTTTATTCCTGCATCGCCTGCTCCCAGGGCCCCATAACAAAAATCCACCCAAGTTTAAGGGTTAGGAGGCAAGAGTATGAACACCACCCCAAAAATGCAATTCAGGTCCCCTCCAGGTGATGAACAGTTTCAGCAACCAGCCCTCTCTAAGCAAAGTAAATTTTTCAGGGGCTACGATCACATATTATTCAACTTTACCATTTGGGATCTTGAGGGAATGTTCTGGCTGCCCTATTCAACAAATACCAAACTTCTCACTCAGAACACACCCTTTGTCTTTGCTCCTGGGGAAGAAAAGCAGCCAAGGAAAAGGAAGTGTCCTCAGAGAAAAGCTTTTATCTAACCTCAAAGGCAAGATCTTCAGAGAGCAAAGGATTAATGAGCTCATTAGCAAACAAGTTGCATGCTGCTACAGACAATAGCAATATCTGATTTCAGGCACTGAAACCTTTTGATTTCTCTCTTATTTGTAGGCCAGATCCCTTGAGCAATCTATTTCCAGGACCAAGCCTTAATTGTATGGCTGAAATGTAGGCCTAATGCAAGCAGATGAACCGAAGTTTCAAGATAGATGGGCCAGGGAAGATGCAAGTGTCTCAGTGCTGAAAAAACAGAAGAGATGCTGTGACCATCCAGTCCGAGCTTGTCTGAAACCCAGGCCACAGAAACATGCAGAATTCATTTCAGCTTGCATTGGAGCAGACCAGTGGGAAAACCAGCCCTCTCCATTTTATAGTTTCCATGGATGTAGAACCACCACAACATTGCAAAGAGGTCCCAAACCCTAAATATTCTCCCTATTAAGAATACAGTGTCATGTCTCTGACTGAGTGTGTATTGCACCTTAACATCTGACCGTCAAATCTGCCTATACCATTCTCTGCCAGAATAATGAAACTTAACATGCTGTTTCTGTTGCCTTAAAAGTATTCTTAAGACTGTCATCGAGAACATCCAAGAACAACTTTTTTTTTTTTTTTTTTTACCAAGCTGCACAGATTTGAGCTGCTGCAGTCCCTTACTAGAAGGCATTTTCTGATCTGTTAATAATTCCTAGCTCTGCTCTGACAGCCTCTAATTCACCAGCATCCTTCTTGAACTGCAGGCATCAGGAGCTAGTTGAGCACTCCAGGATTTGCACCAATGTCAAAGACAGACACGTGTCAGCTTCTTCACAACTGGATGCAGGCCCATCTTCAAGTTCTCCTTCAGCGCCTGTGGCCCCCATGTCACAGAGGGAGCTGGTGATTACCCACATATCTGCCATGACCCCATGTCCTTCTTCAAACTGCTAGGACGAGCTCCCTTATTCTGCAAACCTGCACTACGCTTTGCAGTCCTCAATGGATGATTTGCCATTTAGCTGTATTCAAATGTACCCTGTTTGCTTACCCCACACAGTCAGCCTGTCTAGGTTCCACATGGTTATATCTTTATTTCGCACTCCTTTGCATTTGGGGGTAATTTTTTACCATCTGTGCTGCTAACAGGCAGTGTGATAGAATATAAAAAGAGTATTAGTTATTCAGTCCAGGAACAGCAGGGAGGGTGACTCCTCTTCAGCTCCTCTCTTCCTTTTTTTCTCTTTCTTGTCACTGCTGCCATTTTAGCTGAGCATAAGGACTGCCACAAAAGAGGACAGTGCATGGTAACGCAGATGGAGAAGAGGGTGCTTTGGTTTACATGCGAGTGGACATCAGCGTGTGGGATCTGCTCCAGAGCCTCTCCTTGCCCCCACGTAGTCCACTGGAGGCAGTGCATGGATGCAGGGATGGCCACCTCACACAGCTGAAGCATGTGAGCTTCCTCTGCAGGCACACGTTCTAAGCCAGCTGCCCAGTTAGCTGCAGCAGCTGGCCATGTGGGCTCACCACTGCCATGTTCACCCAGGCTCTTTAGTAAGCCCTAGGTTGCCGTGACTGCTGTGCTAATGATGTCCAAGCCCGTCTCTGCAACTGGCCTAGCCTCAGATGTGTGCTACATACTCAAAGGCCATTCTGGATTCAGTAATGCTTTATTTTTTAAGGTACTAAATACCTTACAGAACTGGAGTCTGTAAGATATACCTCAATGTCTTTTCTCATTTGCCTTTTGTCTACCAAAGGAATTAATTAGCATCAGCATGAGTTAAGAACTGGGGAAAGCAGAACGAGCTGTTGGAACTTTCTTGAGTCTGTTCAGCTCCCAGAGACTTCTCATCAAAATTCATCCAAATGTCATCCTTGGTTTGCTTCTTTCAGAAACCTACTGTGTGTTTAAAATGATCTTGTGGATGTGCTATTCATCTGAACTAATTAAAGTCTGTAGACTAACAGGCACATTTTTCTCCTTTTTCTATCAACAAATGCTGGAAAGGCTATATGTGCAAAGATGTGAGGTGGATCTTGGGGTTATACTGTGACAACTTTATTTGTAATAGAAGGGATAGTTCTGATGTGGCACTGCTTATTGCAGAACTTATTTTAAGTGTTGGTTTTTATTTTGATGTTTCAATAATAAACTAATAATTTTAAGGGGGAAGGAGGAATATATTACATTCTCATCTTTGAAATAGTTTCACTCTTATAAAAACAATATTGAACAGGGTAATGTTTAAATTTGTTTTATTAAATCTTTCAAATATTTTTGGCCAGACTCTGATATAGTTTTTTTCCATTAAAATCCCTGGGTTTTATATCTGAAGAATACTGTCCAGGCATTCATTATATCTCTGCCTTTATAACGTCCAGTGATTGGCTAACTAAATGTATGGCTTTGAAAACTCACTCTTTATTCTGTATAATGGGCTATTAAGCAAATAAAACAATGGAGAAATCTACTCTGGAAGGTGTCACTGTATGCCCTATTCTCATTTTTTTATTGTTGTCACTACCTTCATAACTTATTAAAGACTGCCATATTTTGAATGGAAATACATGCAAGGCATTTTTAACAGCCAAACGCAGAATGTTGCACAGCGACATTTCTGCTGCGGTTTAAGAAAACTGTTCTTCAGTTTTTCTTGTGTTTAAGTATCAGTTCATCTGTGATCCTCTATTGTTATCTACAATTTCCCTTGTTGGCTGCAACCCCTTTTGAAAACATCAGTGCTGTTCTCTGCTTGAAGCATGGATCAGCAAAGGCTGTTCCCATAGTATATATTAAGACCATGTTGGAATGAAATGTCTGTGTAACAAATTAGATTTATAGACAGATGGATAAGACAGGCAAATAGATGAACTGGGTAGAGATCCAGTCCCAGCTGACATATGTTGAATCAATATTAAAATAGCTGTGTTAAACTACAAGACTTTAACACTGTATATGTTGACAGCAGTTAACGGGTGAAGAATGAAAGTAAGCTTTTTCCTAAGAAAGGTAATGCGACAATTTTCTCAAAGATGATTCCCGTAAGCCAAAGAAATTGGTATCCAAAAATGGACAATATTTGCTATTTAAGAACCTACAGTACTGGGACAGGTTTACCAGGTTATCCTGTAAACCCAGAGTGAACAGATTATAAGCACTGGATGAAGGGAGGCTAGTTCAAAGAAAATCCTGTTGCTCCTAACTCTAAAATTAGCTGGTGTAATTGGCACAGGCCTTCCCCCTCCCCTGGCTTGATGGCTTGGGAAAGGGGGTGCTGAACGAGGCATGTTGAGACAGGTTGGGGTGCATGGCATCCGCTGTCGGAGGGATACACATTGCCATGTAAAGAGTCTGACACCACTACAAGCTCTTTCTTGATTTGGGATGTGTCTCATTTAATCAGAAACTCCTGCTACTGCTATATTATCCATGGCAGTAGTGCCCTGAGCATCTGCTAGGCTGGGGTCCTTTCACAGTGGGAATTACACAGTTGTAGCAAGTTGCAGTCTCTGGGACTAACAGCCTGCTCCTACTGTGCTCAAGGGGAAATTTATCTCTGGTGCCAGTAGGAGCTGTAGCAGACCTTCCCATATGAACCCATGCATGTACTACAGCTCTCAGGTAGTAATGCATTGCCTGAGGCTTAATGTCAGGTAAGGTAGGCAAAACCTGTCATGAGAAACAACAGGATCAGTGGCCGTGCTAAGGTAAAATAACCAGCTAAGGGGCAGGATAAGAAGTAGTGGGTAAGTGGAGATGAGTTTAAAAACTTACCAGTACTTTTGCATTGACTTAATAAGCCTGTCAGGGGTTTCCATCAGCAAAGACTCAGACCCTGAATATCACATTTTTCTAGGGTAAAAACCAAAAACCCCTAAGAAGCCACAGGTCTTAAGGACCAGCTTTCTGGATTTGGGGATGAACAAACAAAATTCGTTATTCATCATCTTAACCACAGAGATCCAACACTGGTCAAATTATTCCCCCTTTAACTCATGAATGCAAACCAGATTGAAAACCAGACGCACATTGCTATTTGGGTACTTCGCAAACATCTGGTGGTGATCAGAGGCCTCTGTGTCAGTTAATCCAGCTCACAGCTGGATTAATTCTAAGAAAAATAAATATATTCCATGGCTACTGGACTGTTGAGCCCTTGAGGACCTGGGTAGGAGCAAGGAAGGTTCTTATTAAATTGACTCCTGTGTTAGCAGCTGGCTGTGCTTTACAAAAGGGACAGGCAACCTGAATTCCTAGTTCTGGCTGAGTGAGGTGGCTGCAAGTGCCTTGGTCTGGGCTTAAGCTGTCAGCATGTGCCATGCCAGAGGGTACTTGGTGGTCTGGGAATCACTCCTGCTGCGCGCTGTAGCGTTGGCGTTGTCCTGCTATGTCCACCCTTGGGCAGAAGCGAGAAATAGGTCTGGATCTTGCATCTCACTGTATGAAGGATAACCATCTCCCGCAGGAGAAGTGGATTTCTGAGGCCAGAAGGAGAGAAGGACTATCTGTTTTGAAGAGCCAACACTGGGGTGGATGAGTGTGAAGACCACGTTTGAACCCCTTCTTTGCATTACACATCTCGGAGCAGAAGGGCTGGTTCGGTTGGAGGAGGGTGGGATCTCTGCAGTCAGCAGTTATCCATATTAATCCTTAACACTGCTACAACAGGGAGTCATCACCAGCTTCTCATTCTTTGTGAAGTGATGGGATTCTAGAGGATTCTAGACTGGTTTTATTCTACCAGGGTAGAATTCGTGTAGTGACGACCTTGAAAGGTCTCTCCTTATTTATGATGTCAGCCTTAGCCCTGTATCACCTGAAGGAAGAAACTTGGAGATGAAGCAAATGAAATAAAAACAGATGAAATAAAAACATAGCTGAGCATTTTGGTGAAGTGGGAGAAAATGTGGAACTGCTGTTGACTTTGTCCAAGCAGCTTATTTGGGTCTTCGTCTAGTCAAGAAGCAAATGCCAGGAGGAAATTCCAGCTGAAAAACATGAACTCCCTTTTTCAAGGCATCTCGAGCACATGACAAGTATGTGACAACACTCTCATGCTATTTTTTGGCCTATTTCATATCAGGGAAATTCTTGAGATATACTGTTGAATGAAGTATAGCACACAGGGCCATTTAGAAATCCAAGCATAAGAGAACAGCACACCACCCAGCATACACAGGTATATGTGTGTCTTTTTATTGTAACAATTTCCAAACTGTGGTGTCATGGAGCAGTTGGTTATCTCAAGAGATGATAATCCTTAAATGCTGAGGTAGATAGAAAAGATTGTCATACAGCCATGTTGATTGGGTTGGCTCTTTGTGCCTTGTAAAGTCTAAAATCTCACGTTTCTCACCATCTCTTCTAATTTAGCTTTCCATGGAGGGTTTTAACAATGTGAGAAGTAATTAGAAGTAAATATGGAGGTTTTCTCCATCTGCTTGTATTTTAAATCCACAGTTGATCAAGCCCAGCACACTACATTTGCAGTGTTTTACCCTCTGCTATGTACAGTACAACTCATCTAAAGCCCCAGAGAGAAGGTTTGGGGTAGGAGGCAGTGAAATTGCCTTAACACTGACGCCAAGACCCCACTGTGCCATGCAGGGCGATGAACAGCAGGACAAACCCTGCCACTTCCAGAGTGTTTTCTGACAATGGAGACAAAGCATTTCTGGTGCAGGAGGGGCCAGGGAGCTCTGGGTTTGGGGATGGAGGTATGTGCTGGGTGCAGGGAGAGGACTGCTGTGGGGCACTGCAGGCGCTGCCAGGCAGGGCAGGAGATTTGTCACCCCATCTTC
>NW_010233385.1:22663-30151 GCF_000690775.1 Eurypyga helias
CAAATTATAAACTCTCTGCAGTAGTGTTCAAAGCAATCCTGACCTCAAAAAAAGAAGGGAATATTTTCCTTTCTTTAGTTCAGTGTCTCATTAAATTAATCAGACTGGAAAGACAGGCTTGTCCTAATGAATTTTGTATTTTTGTCAGAGAAATGATAAGGGCTTATCATGCAAAGACATATATTTTAGATCACCTTATGAAGACACTTTGATTGCCTTTTCAGTTAGTGTTAACTTTCCAAAATTTCGAAAACTGCTGATTTTTGAGAAGTTGGATGTTCTTGCCTGAGGCAGGGACACAGCCGAGTGGTTCTGTTTAGGAGGAAGCAAAGGGTGGTTTTGTCAGAAAATGCTCAGTGTTAATAAAACAACCAGCCCTGCTCAGATGGCACATCTGCTTTTTCAGAGACTGGCAAAAATGCAGTCATGGCAGCAATATTTTGTCCCCAGAACCACTTGAAAAGGAAAAAAAAAAAAGAAAAAAGAGGGGAAGCCCAAACCAACCCCAGAGAGCTGGTCACTGTCTCCACCTGGAGGGACAAGGCTGCGTGACATAACCAGCTCGTCCTATACCACCAGCCCCACTCCTGTCCACAGAATGGGGCAGCCTGCGGGGAACAGGAAAGCCTCCAGAACCCCTCTGTGGAGTTTTCCCCGGTGGCACGAAGAAGAGACCAGGTAGACAACAAGGAATTCAAAGTATTTTCCAGGAGCCCCTGGAAAGCTGGGCACTGTCAGCCTCAGCTGTGGTCTTAGTCGCTCTTTTTTCTTGGCTGGGTAGCAGGCGTGTAAGAAAAGTACTACGGCCGTTTAAACAACAAGCATAACTTCCACTTGCTCTGAAATCCCTCATGGTTCCAAAGGAATATAGTTTCTGTATTCCTCAGTAAGTCCTTCCACTTGATGATTAATTCTTCCTCTTTTTCTTTCCTTAACAGTTTCTTTATTACACCTTTTCCGGTTTGTGGGGGTTTTTTTTGAGTCTATAGGCTGAGGTACCTCTGAATCACACCAGTGGTCTTTATCGCTTCCTGCCAGGGCACAGCCTCAAGTGAGTTTAAGCCTAGGGTCCTTGAAGCAAGTGCTGCTCAGTGATGCTGTGGACCAAAAGTCCCTGCAAAAATCATCACTAGGCCCACAGAACAGTGTCAAATGCTTACTATTTGCCACCGGGTCACATTTCTCAGCCTGAATGGGAAAGGGTGACTGGAGTCCTGTTTGGTCTGCAAGCAGAAGTGTGATCTGGGGAGGGTGGAGATCCCTGCTCAGACAGTCCGAACAGGAGTTCCTGAACAGAATCAAGACGTAAAAAATGCCCAAACTCCCAGCCTGACAACCCACAAAGTGCATCCACCTGCAAGTGTTACCCAAGCCTCCCCGATACCACAGGGCTGTCCAGATTGTGGAGCAGAGCCCTGAGGTGGATGGTGCACATTCTGGGCATGGACAAACAAAGTCCAGAGGGCAGCTAGGTCAGTGCTTCTGTGAACTGGGACTTTCCTGAAAACAGCTCAGAAGAAGATTAATCTTTAATCAGATTCTCAGTCAGGAAGACACGGTGTCCCTGAGGAGAAGAGGTGACTTGTTGCCACACTCTCTGTGCACTCCCAGAGGCCCTGGGAACCTCACCAGCAGTCATGGTGAAGGCAGTGCTCTGAAGTGAACCATAAACCCTGCCTTTGCTTTGGTTTTTGGTTGTTGGGTATTTTTGGTTTGGTTTTTGTTTTTGTTTGGTTTTTTTTATCCTCTGTGCTATCTAGGAGGTGATCTCTCTCTTCCATTTTCCTGGAGTGAGCGGTACTAGAAGCAGGGAGGCAAACTGCGAAGCCAGTGAGGCAGAGTAGAGACAAAGGTTAGAGCCACTGCCTTGGTCTCCCAGGAGGAATTCTACTGTGCAGAATTTGTGAAACCACTGTACTTTAGACACCAGTTTGTGAGAGCTTGACATGCTGGTTTTGAAATTCTGTGAGGCAGGGAGGGATGGCCACATGTCTGGAGGAACAGTTGTGCAAACAGGAGGCTTGGTCTCATGGAGGTGCACTAGTGTGCAGTGTCTGGGTGGCCTGGATCTGCAGGACTCCAGCATCTCACAGCCTGGGACACAGCTGTGTGCGCAGCCCCAGCCTATAATTAAGCAGTAAGCCTTGGTCATCCTCTCCCTGCCAGTTCTTTAAACACACCTCCACTCCCCGCTGTAGTTGGTGTGTGTCTTGTGGCTCTTGGCCACACTGAGAGATTGACATGGGGTTTCCAGGGCCATGAATACTGGCTGTGTGTGCCACCATGGATGTCATTTAGACCTCTCCACTTACAATGAGAGAAGAAAATTAGAGATGAGAGAAAGCTGAGATAATATCTGAGAGGCCACAGTGTCTAAAAACCTGCATTTTGAAGGATCTTAGCTGTGTGCACCCACCCACCCGCATCGTTAGCAGGCTGGACATAGACGTGCTGGCCCACAGGTTTGACCATGTGGGAGTCCCGCTGTTGTCATGAAGCCAGTATGTGAACCTGCACATTCAGTATTTCATTGTGAGGAAAGCCCAGGTTCTTCTTGGTCTTTGTGGTTTCCAGGGAGTACTGTGATGACCATTATGTCAAAGGATGACCAAGGTGGCCTCCTGGTCTGGCCTGCTGAGCATTTGTGTGAGAGTCACCCTTTGAAATGGTCCTACAATGGGTTCACTTTCACCTGCCAGAGCTGCTTCCTCATAAGGAGAAGCTCAGTGTTTAGTAAGCCACAGAGCATGGTTCTCTGAGGGGCTCTGCTGGCTTTCAGCGAGCGTATTTCTTGTGATCCCAGCCATACCTGCCACACACAGGCTTCCTCAGGCAGTGCTGCCCCAGAGGCAGTGCCTCCACCTAGCCCCTCTCCAGACTGAGAGCTGCCCGAGTTTCAGATTCAGCTGGACTGTATCTGTGCAAGGTAGTAATACTTACTAATGTCAATAGCAACCACCCCATCACTTGTCATCTCCTGCAAATGAAGCAAGAGAGCATTTGGATGAGTCCTCCAAGGATGACTTGCATGCTGCAACTGGTGGTGGGCACTGGCTGACTAAGCCAAGCCTGCTTTGAATGAGCATGATGGGAGTGTGCTGCAGTGTTCATTGACATGAGGCATGAAAGAGAAGTCCTCGCCACTTACTGCTCTTCCCATTTCAGGAGTGCCTTTCTCCCTGAAGGAGTGAGTGTCTAGGAAAGCTTTTGCATCAGGGTGCTAGCTTGGATTTATTGGCTGGATTCCAATTCAGGCAGTTACCATCTACTTCTGCAAACCTTCCATGCTGTTTCAGTTGGATACAGAATGATTTTTCGTTTCATGTTCAAATATGATTTAAATAGTTACTTCATACACTTGAACAATTCCTTTATTTCACACCCAGTGGTGGGTAAAAGGGTGTTATGTAGCATAAACTTGGATCCACTTCAGTGGAAGCTATTACCATCACTACTGAGGTTGTAATGCTGAACAAACCCATGCTGAAGGGAGCAAGCCAGAAAAACTGGAAAACACTTCATTGCAAAACATAGCGTAGGGTTTATAGTGTCCTACTCAACATACCAGCAGCTCATGACAGAAATCTATAGTAACTACAAAACATTATTAATAGTAAATGTTTAGTTCTTGAAAAGGTTACTCATGCTTATGCTAACCATAAGAAATGAGATCTGTCTTCAATGAAAACAACCCAGTTAAATGCACAGCTTAGCCTCTGCAACAATGGTCAAACCCCATTCTAGAGGCCTGCAATTTTCTGACACCTTGACAGGACAGACTCCTCAGCTACTCGACTTCCCTCATTTCACCAAGTAAACTTTTCTCTTCTCTTACATTCCAGTTGTTGAAATTCATTCCCCACCCTCTGCTCAAAACTCTATTTATCCTTTTCCTCCCACTTTTCAGAACTGTCATGGTTATCAGCTCAGCAATGTGCGATGTAGATTCTTGAGATCTGATGTCATCTTGCTTGGCATATGTTACACCCTCAAATAAGCTGTTGTGCTGAATAACAAACCATATGTGTATCTCCCAGGTCCTCCCAGCATTGTGAAGGCTTATCAGTGCTCTCATTGTGTGCCACCTAAACTGGGATTTGTGTCCTTGTTGTGTAGAGCTTCCAGATCTGGTGTTACCAATTGAAACAAAATCCTCAGCTCACCCTCTTCTCTGCAGCATACTGCTCTGCTTGTCAAACCCTGGAAAGGTTCTGGGAAAAGCCTACTCTGATGATCTTTTGAAGAAAGAAATTGAGCTTGCTTATATACGCCCACTTGTCCTGTATCACTTGAGGTGCTGCTTTGGATAGGGTTTCTGCTTGCATGTGGTTTGAGTGCGTGTAGGTTGGGAAGTGGAGTGGAAAGAAAATGAGGCAGTGAATTTCAGCCTTCCTCAGGGAACTCAACAGAGGGAGATCAACACCCAAAACGGTCTCCCTGTAGGGTTTCAAATGGCATGCAAAGAGAGCCTCCTCTCTCAGGAGGTGCTGCAGAACTAGATTGGCTCACTAGAGACAGTGTGGAGCCACGTCCTTGGAGGTTTTTTTGGGACCTGGCTGGAGACAGCCCAGTCTGACGTAGCAACAGTCCTGCTCCACGTAGGGAGGGACGAGACACCTCCACCAGCCAACACTGGGGGTGCTGTGTGCCAGAGCCTGACCGCCCTGGTCTAGGGGGCTGTGAACCGTGACCTCAGGCCTGAGGGAAGGACAGCAGAGAGCGACCCAGAGTGTCCAGAGCAGGCAGGGTAGTACCACAGCACTCCTGTTGCAGCTGCAGGCTATGCCTGGGCTTTGGGCTCCCTCAAAATGACGCTGCAGGGGATGGTACACACCTTCAGACAACAGAGCGGGCAGCCACTCCTTCCAAGGGCCCCTTCCTCCCTTTCCCCAGAGGCTTGGACCTCCCTGCAGCCAGCACTGAGCAGGAAGACCTTGCCTTCCTGCTCCCTACCTGCTGTGGCACATCTGCGGACTGAGGCAGCAGTCATGGCACTGCTCATGCCAAGCCAGGCACACGCCAAAGCACTGGGCACCTTTTCTGCCTTCTCAAAGAGCTGTATAATGAGCAGATCCAGGATGATCCTGTGGTGCAAGGAGCTGCAAGCGGTGCCACAGCACACCAAGTGCCTGCTCAGATGAAGCCTTTTATTTCAAGAAGAAGATCAGAGGGCTGAAGCACCTCTCCTATGATGAAAGGCTGCAAGAATTGGGCTTGTTCAGCCTGGAGGAGGCTCCGAGGAGACCTCATTGCACATTTCCAGTATCTGAAGGGGGCCTACAAGGGTGCTGGGAGAGGACTTTTTACAAGAGCCTGTAGTGACAGGACAAGGGGTAACGGGTACACATTGAAAACAGGGAGGTTTAGATTAGATATCAGGAAGAAATTCTTCACAGAGAGGGTGGTGAGGCACTGGAAGAGGTTGCCCAGAGAAGCTGTGGATGCCCCATCCCTGGAAGTGTTCAAGGCCAGGCTGGATGTGGCTTTGAGCAACCTGGTCTAGTGCAAGGTGTCCCTGCCCATGGCAGGGGGGTTGGAACTAGATGATCTTTAAGGTCCCTTCCAACCGTAACCATTCTATGATTCTATGATTCAACTGATAAGGTCTCTAAAACATCCCATTTTCAGAAAGGCTTCTGTAATGTCTTTTCTTGGAGGAACATAAGAATGACTGTACATAAAATAGTGTTCTCCAATCATTACTCACGAACAGAAGCATCAGCTCTAACGAGCCATCTTCATTTTTTGGCTTTAATGCTTTCTGCATGCATGTTACTAGCATCATGTGTTTAAGCGATTCAAATTTAAAGACTTTGAAGCCGTTAAAGGAAACTCGAGTCTGATCACCAGTGTGGTATCTGGTTTACAGTTAGCAAAACATTCTGTTTTTCCTGGATCCCTTTTTCACCCTGGGAAAACACTAGGAACAGATGGTTTACTATCCAAGTTTTACAAGCGGTTCAAACAGAAGTAGGCACCCTGCATGCTGCAAATGTTTATAGAGGTTAAGCATAATCAGCTCCTGCTAGTGCCTGCCAACTGCATTAATTAAGTTGGTGTTGAGTATGGGGAAAAAGCCTAAGGAAATAGAGTTTTATGAACATGTTACATTTTTCTACACAATATTCAAGATCACAGCTAAAGAGCTGACATAAATGAAAGTGTCCTGTGTCTAGAGCAGAGACTTTAATTTTCATGTTAGGTTATTCAGCAATACTGGCGACTAGCAAAATAAATCCTCAATTTCACTTCAACATGCAGGTGGGAAAGGTGCTTACAACAGTTGCTGGTGAGAGGTACTCTATCTGTAGTGCTTTTTCATTAAAGCTGATCTATTAGCACAGAGGGAGAAGTAATTTGCATAGTGGTTCCCTGGGGCTACTGAAAAGGTATCTTTTTTTGGTGCTCTTGCTTTTGGCCTACAACAGGTAGTATGCATCTCCTCTTTCTTTGAGCAAGACAGTGTGAGAGAGATGCTGGTCAAGATTTACAAAGCTCTAATTGATAAGGAAGCCTAGGACCCCACTTTAATTACATCTGAAGTGCAAACCAGCAAGAAGGTCTGTCTTTGTTCTATGATTTCTATGTATATTTGATTTCTAGATGTATTTTTCAAGTTCAGCGAGAGCTGTACAGCAGCAGACATCAGTAGAATGTGCAGTCTAATAGTTTTCGTCCTTGCTTGTCCAAAGGAAAAGGTCTAACAGGTAGCACACTCTCCCTTGCAGGCGAAATATTTTCATAGCTTCTTCTCAGTGTGAGGAAATGTGAAAGAGCTTCATTATGCTGTTAAATTCAGCATAATGATTCATACAATAGCCCAAACAGATTTGCTCAGAAATCACTATGAATCATGAAATATAAGCAACAGGTTCTATTTCATTAGTCTGTAGGAATATTGACATGGAGTTAAAGATTTCATGTTAAATGAAAACATAAGGTTTGATGGACAGTGTGCTGGCAAGGACCTTTGGTCTGCTGCCTCAGTGGAGGTAGGGAATGGAGACACAAGGAGTACTGATGTGCCAGAAACCAGGGAAGCACCTGAGAATGGTCACATAGAAATTAGGCCTTCTCCCACCAAAAAGGTGGCAGGATCAGTAGCTCAGCTGAAGTGCATCCACAGCAATCACACAGCGTGGGCAACAAACAGGAGGAGCTGGAAGTCATTGTCCAGCTGGAAAACTACGATACAGCTGTCATCATGGAAACATGGTGGGACAATTCACACAGGTGGAGTGCTGCAATGTGCAGCTCTGAACTCTTCAGAAGGGACAGGCAGGGAAGGGGAGGCAGTGGGGTAGTCCTGTATGTCAAGGAGGGTTTCAGTTGTCTAGAGATTAGCGTTGGTGATGATAGGGTTGAGTGTTTGTGGGTAAGAATCAGGGGGAAGGCCAACAAGGCAGATATCATGGTGGCAGTCTGTTACAGACCACCCAACCAGGATGAAAAGACAGACAAAGTGTTCTATAAGCAGCTGGGAGAAGT
>NW_010233386.1:0-554 GCF_000690775.1 Eurypyga helias
ACTGGGTTATACTGGGCTGTACTGGTGTCTAACACCTTATACAGAGGTGTATTGGGTCATACTGGGCTGTACTGGTGTATGCTGGGTTGCAGTGGTTTATATTGGTTGTATTGGGCTGTACTGGATTATACTAGGCTGCAGTGGTTTATACTGGTTATGCTGGGCTGTACTGGGTTGTACTGGGTTGTATTGGGCTGCAGCGGTTTATACTGGCTGTACTAGGCTGTACTGACTTAAAATGGGCTGAAGTGGTTTATACTGGTTGTACTGGGTTGTACTGGGTTAAACTAGGCTGCAGCGGTTTATACTGGTTATACTGGGCTGTGCTGGACTGTGTTGGGCTGTATTGGACTGTACTGGGCTGCAGGGATTTGTACAGGTTATACTGGGCGGTACTGGGTTATACTGGGCTGCAACAGTTTATACTGGTTGGACTGAGCTATACGGGTCTGTACTGGGTTGTATTGGGCTGTGGCAGTTTATACTGGCTGTATTGGGCTGTACTGGGTTGTGTTGGGCTGCAGCGATTTGTACTGGTTGTACTGGACTGTACT
>NW_010233387.1:0-1183 GCF_000690775.1 Eurypyga helias
GGGTGCCATGTCCCCGGGGCAGCCCGCTCCCCACGCCGAGACCCAGCGTAAGGCTGGCCCTGGTGCGCCCCAGCTGCTCCGAACGGATCTCTGTCCTGGTTTTAACTCGGCAGGGAAACAGCATTTCACTTGATTTCCTGTCGTGCTGCCAAGGCGCTGTCTTGTCATCTCTCTTCTCTCCCCCAGACTAATACCCAAACTCCACTTCCGTTTCCAAGGAACACCTTGCAGATATGTTCAGGTGAAAACAATTCCCTTTCCCTCTCTTACATTCCGCACCTGGAAGGCCGTGAAGGTGTTTCCGGCAGAGTAAACTTCCTGTGCAGGACACTGACAGAGGCACAACTGGGTTTTGCAACGGGCTCCAGGCTCCTGCCACCAGCGGGAGACCCCGGCAGGGATGACCCGGGGGGTCTGCGCACCGACATCGTGGTCCCCAGAACTCCCCAGGCAGCAAATACCGGTCACCTCTGTGCTGTGAGCACCGGCTCCGAGCTGTCGGTGTTGGAGGGTGAAACCCCGTGACCCAGGGACCCCTCCGACACGGGACCCCCGGACTCAGCCTGACCCAGGACCCCCCGGTTGTGTTTTGGCCCCTGAGCCAGCCAGCTTGTTTTTAACCTCTTGGTGGCAACGCTCTCGGGTCTCACGGCCGGCGTGGAGGTATCAGCAAACAGCAGAGAGCAAATATTTATGCTCAGAAAGTAAAACAAGAACATCTGTGGCTTCCCTGTGAGGAAAGTGCCTGTGAGGCACTGGGACAGGTTGCCCAGAGAAGCTGTGGATGCCCCATCCCTGGATGTCTTCAAGGCCAGGCTGGATGAGGCTTGGAGCAACCTGGTCTAGTGGAAGGTGTCCCTGTCCATGGCAGGGGGGTTGGAACTAGATGATCTTTAAGGTCCCTTCCAACCCAAACCATTCTGTGATTCTATGATTCTATGAAAGGAAACTTCCCAATGACCCTGTGCTGTTTTCCTTTACCTGCCGTAACCCACCATTAAAAAAACAAGCACAAAGCAAATAAAAACTAAGGCCTTGAAAATGTTTTGTTCCAGGAGAGTTTGTTATGGTAACTTTAGCTTTACAAATAACAACCGAATCGGTGCTACAATGTAGCAAGTAACAGTCATTGGGCGTAAACGTCACTTTCAGTGGGAGCTCAGCCCCCCCCCCTTTTTTTTTT
>NW_010233387.1:1217-1503 GCF_000690775.1 Eurypyga helias
CTTAAACTTCCCTGTCTGTGGGAGCTCCGCCCCCCCCCCTTTTTTTTTTTAAGTATTTCCAAGGCAAACTGCACTGTTTACGTGCTGTTTTACTCAAAACACCTACAGTGTAGATCCGCAGGTTCTAACTTTTAGATTTTCATTTAGGATATTAATTTAGATTTTGCATATTCCAGTTATGAGCCCAGAAAAGACATAAAAACAGAATCATAGAATCACAGAGAACAGTTTGGGTGGGAAGGGAACTTAAAGCCCCCCCAGTGCCACCCCCTTCCATAGCCCCGGG
>NW_010233387.1:1830-8298 GCF_000690775.1 Eurypyga helias
GGCTGGACAAGCCCAAATTAAAACCCATTAAGAAAACCCCAACCCATCAGAATTAATTAAGGTACAGCCTGGTAACGGCGTGTCCAGCCATGGCAGCGGGCTGGGAGCAGAGACCCCTCCCAGCACAGCGCTGCCCGGGGAGCACACGATGCTGCAGAGCAGCTCAGGTGGGACAGGGGAAGCCCCAAACAAACCCCCCCATCAGCTGCTCCTCCAGCCTGCTCAGGTAAACAGAAACATGGGCAGAGACAACCCGTACCTGATGCACAGCAGCTACAGACGTGCAAGCACAGCTAAGGAAAGTTTCCTAGAAATCACTGCTACCCCTTTCTGGCTCACAAAAAGGGTTTTTTTTATCAACCCCTGCAATTTATAGCTGTTGGCCCTCAACGGGTGGGCAGCTAACGGCAATTCTCCCCTAACGAAGCAGACGCACTCCCATAGGGGTTCTCCAGGAAAGCCCCATCAAGCAGAGCCCCTCCCTGCTCAGCTGGCCCTCGGACAGCCGGCTGCTCGCCAGGCCGGATTCCCCTCCTGTTCTTATGGACTGGGGACCTGGAGCGGGGCAATTCCCTGTGGGTCAGGCAACGCACAGGGGGTCGTGATGGCAGCTCGGCTACTGTCACACAACGCTGGTTTCAGAAAACCGGGGAAAGGTGGTGTTGATGTATTTCTGTAAAATGGGTACAAAGATGTACGGATGCAATCCCTGGGTCCGTAGGAGATGGACTGGCTGTCTGTCAGTCTGGATCCAGTCTCTGCCATACTGGCAGATTGGAAACCTGGCCGGGGGCGATAGGGGTAAGCACAGTGTCATGCACTGAGCGGGGCTAAGCTTACTCACGTAGGATGACAAACAGCTGCCCGAGGATTCGGGGTTACCGAGCATCCCAGGCTAAATGCACCTCGGGCGTGTACCACTGCTATGGAAAAACAGCGTCTGGTGAAGGAGGAGGCAGAGACATACGTAAGAGCTGCAGGAAATGTGATATAGCACTTTTTATTCTGCTAAAGAGGCCTCAGCTGGCCTTGTTCGCTTACCCCAGGCTCCCTCTTCCCCGAGCCCGGTGCCAGCTGGAGGCAATCCAGAGGAGAGCCATAAAAATCCTCAGATGGCCCTAGAGAAGGGGGTATGAAGGGTGGGTCACCTTCTACTGCCTTCTGGAAAAAGAGCTAAAGACCACTTTGAAGTGATCTATGTTGGTTATATTCCAGGTAGGTGAGAGGCAAGAGGGGAAGGAACTGGCTTAAATTTTGGGTGTATTGTGTTTAGATGTCAAGGTTTTGGTACTGGGGGGAGGGCTGTAGGGCTGACCTTTGTGAGAAGATACCTGAAGCTGTTCCAGGGATGGCTCCAGGCAGCTCCAAGATAGATCTGCTACAGGCTAAAGCTGACTCTGTCAACATTGGGGGTGCTCCCAGGTTAGGGAGAGGTGCCAGAGCAGAGGTTCCTGGCAGCACGTGGGGCAGCCCACGGTAAGGCTGGCTGTGCCCCACAGCCATGGAGAGTCACACAGACCCCCTGCAGCCTGGGGAGGATGCCAGGGCAGGGGTATGTCTGAAGGAGCCCATGGAGGGGAGCCCATGCTGGAGCAGGTTTTCTGGCAGGACTTGTAGCCCTATGGGGGACAGGGGCTGGAAGAGTCCATTCCTGAAGGACTGCACCCCTAGAAAGGACCCATGCTGGAGCAGTTCCCCTCCCGTGGGAGGGGCCCATGCTGGAGTCGGGGAAGATGGTGCAGCAGGGATGATGAAGTAGGAAGAAGTGACCACAACTCCCATTCTCTGTGCTGCAGGGGAAGGAGGCAGAAGAGTGGAGAGTCAAGAGAAGGGAGGGCTGGGGAAGGTGTGTTTGTTTTGTTCTTGTTTCTCACTATCCCACTCAGTTGAAATTTAATTAGCATTAATTTCCTTCACTTGCAGCTGGTTTGCAGCTGACAGCAATTGGTGAGCGATGTCCCCATCGTTATTGTGACCCATGAGCTTCTTTGTCATACTTTTTTCTCCTTCCCCTGGGGAGTGATGGAGCGGCTGGGTTGGCACCAGCCAGCCGAGGTCAACCCTCACTGGACTCTGAGGACAGCTTTCTGGCAGTACACACCTCCGAGGTGAGGCTGAGTAGCCCCTGTCAGGAGAGGTTCTTGATGGTGGTGAAGGATGCTGCGGGGATGCAGGGAAGGAGTCCGCAGCCCCTGGGACTGTGTGCTTGAAGCTGAACCCCTGCACATGGCTCTGGCGAGACCAGTTCTCTCCAGAAGCGAGCCAGCTACGCTGAACGCAGCAGAAAACTGACTTAGTTAACAGGTCTGAGAGAAGTGATGGCTGAGGGGGTACGGTTTCATAAAACTGGTTCTCAGTGGGGTCCCGTGGGGATATTTTCTTACTCAGCTGCCAGTCTGGTTTGTCACCCAGCCCGGTGGTGTGTGTTCGGGCAGTGAATACAAGTCGCAGGCTGTGAAGTCACGGAGGAGCACAGGTTGTGTGTATGGGTGAGCTGAGCTGCCTGGCCAAATGCCAGCATTTCCCTCAGCCCCGTGGCTTTATGGGGATAAAAGCCTGCACTCCCGTTGGGGTTAATGGGGAAAAGTGTTCTTTTGTTCTGTCCTGCAGATTGTGACCCATGGGCTTGGCGTGGGCTGTGAGGCTGCATCCTGCTCTGCAGGAGCAGAGAGGTGGTACTTGGAGAGTTGCCTTGTTGTCCGGGTGCTGCAGGTTTAAACCCTTGTCTGTGTCAGTGGGAAAATCCAGGTAGGTGAATCCTGCCCATGGGGCAGATGACGAGCCTGGAAGTGTCAGCTTTCGCTTGTTAGTGTCCTGAGAGGTTTTGCATGTCTGAGGAGGAACATGACTATTTGCTGTTCTGAATAAGGGGTTCACCGTGTCCCAAACCTGTACCACACACCAGGTAAAAATGTTGGGTAGCCCCTGGGGAGATAGCGAGCAGAAACGGTCCTCTCGGAGGAGGGAGGGCTGTGCACAAGCTGTCCGGGGTGTGCTGGGAAGCAGCAGGGAAGGTGGTTGGAGAGATGTCTTGGGGCTCTCCTACACGTGGTAGAAGGCAGTGAAAGTCTTATTCCTGTTTCGAAGGCCTGGACTTCCCTGATTCCATGACTCTGTGTGTGTATAAAACCCCTCTCGGGCTGTCGGGGGGGGGGCACACTGTGGCACCGGCAGCAGCTGCTCTCCCCTGGAATTAATTTCTAAACTTTGTTTTAAGCCAAGCTTGAGTTTCTGTCCTTAAAATAGCTCTGGTGCCTTTCTGCAGGATGCTTTTAGACCAACACGGTGCGTGGTTTTCCCGGTCCCATTGGAGAGCACAGTGATTTTAAGGCCAGATAGGCAATTCGCTCTGCCAAGTTCATGCTCACGGCACGTGCCGTCGTGTTTGGTGTGTCAGAACTCCGTTTCCCTAACCAAAGGCAATATAGATGCCGTGTTCATTTATGTAAAAATACTTCAGGCTGTCTTTAGTTCAATGGAGTTATGGAACAGGAGGATAAACTTATACTTTGTGCTCAGCTGACTCTTTCGTCATGCTGAAAGAAAAGAATCCTTCTTGCAGGGAAGAGCCTTCTGGTGTTGATCTGCCCACCAGGCAGTGTGGGACAGTGCTCACCCAAATGCTGGTACAAGTACTTCGTTTCTGAAGTTCTCCTGACTCTGATGTAGCTTTGTCTGTAGGCAGGCAGGGCTCCGGGATATAAATGAGCAGCAAAGAGCTCCAGGGAGCCTTCAGGAGGGCCGTGCCAGTCTGACATTAATTGCAGCTGTAGGATCTTCATAAACAATTTTCTTAAAAAGACTGTTTGGTCCTAGAGTCATGTAATTACTGAGTTCACAGCAAATGAGATGTTCCGACGGGTTTAATCTCTCCGTAACTTACCACATCCCTCACCATCTGAGGGCTTGTTCACCCCACGCTGTCTCCTCTCTGGGCTGGACCTTTCAGGACTGAAATGTCACCCGCACAGGCGGGTCACGCGTGGGCTGCACCCTGCCCAGGGCCCCTGGGGCAAGCCTGAATTGGTCACCCTTGGGATCCAAGTGACAAAAATGCATCTGAAAATGAGACGGATGAACTGATGTACAACCGAGCCCTGTTTCTGGGACAGAGCAGAGGGGTTTTGGGCGCTTTTAGCCAAGAAATGCGACGGTCCCTCTGTACCCAAGCGTGCGTTATTTGAGAGCCAGGCCCTTGCCACAGCTGTTCTGATACGCTCAGTTTTTTGTTATGCTTCTGCAGGCAGCCGAGCCCTGTTTCTGGGACACAGCAGAGGGGTTTTGGGTGCTTTTAGCGACAGTCCCTCTGTACCCAAGCATGCGTTATTTGAGACCCAGCCCCTCGCCACAGCTGTTCTGATATACTCAGTTTTTTGTTATGCTTCTGCAGCCTTTAAGGTTGGAGTTATTCTGTGATGAACAGAGTTTCACACTTCACAGACCTTTCTGTGGGTGCTCTGGGTGTTGGTAGTGCCCCGAGTTTCCTCTGTACCTGTTCATGTAGTTGAGATGCTGAGGGACTGCAGCTGCCGGATGCTCAGGACAGGCTCTGCAGTAGCAGCTGTGGTGCTTGCAGGGGAGAATGTAAGGAATCAGGAGTCTGAATACAAAGTGGAAGAGGTCCAGGCTGGAAAGAACTTGGATTCAAAGTCCCAGAAGGAATATGAAAGGAGCTGTTCTTTTCTTGAAGTCCCCTGACTCTTTTCTTTCTGCAAAGCAATTCTGTCCCTCTTTAGTTTGCTCTGCAGCTGAGTGGTTCAGGGGGAAGAAAACTAGATGAAAGCCACAAAGTCAAGCTGATGAAGGGAGGATTTCTGGGGAACTTCATCCATTTTACCCTCCTCTAGCTTAATACCTGGCTGCTATTTGTAGGTCATGCCTGCAAACAGAGGGAAGAGCATGTGAGTGGAAGAGGGCATCATTTCTTTGCACAAAAAAAAAAAAAAAATCCCAAACTCAGAATTCCCTCCAGCAGCCAGAAAATCACGAGATTTCCTAGCATTGAGCACAGATTGCATCGTGGTAGATGAACTGTGATGGCAGGAACTTTCTGCAAGTCAGCTGCCCAAAGAGCAACCACAGAGTGGTCTTTTACAGCCCATCCAGTTCCAACCCCTGGCCACGGGCAGGGACACCTTCACTATCCCGGTTGCTCCAAGCCTCCTCCGCAGACGTATCAATCCATCGCTTCATACGTGACTGAGGGCAGCAAGGGTGGGCTCTGGCCAGGCTTTGCAGGGTAGCTCTGGTTTGGGCAAACCTGTGGCTTGCAGGTGGCTCTGGTTCAGGGGCAGCCTGCCCCACCTGCCCCTTGGTGGCGGTGGAGTGCTACGGGCACCTGCCCCTGGCATAACCTGGGAATCCCCTGAGGGACAGCAGCCCAGGAGGGAGGTTTCTGAGCAGGGTGATAGACCTGGGGTGTTGCTGCTGTAGTATTGGGAAGGGTTTTTATTTTTTTTATCACAAAGATAGCCAAGTTTCTGGTTTTCCTCCTAAATCTATTGAGCTGTCAGTCCCAGGACAGCCAAGTGGGTTGCACGAGCTGTGACTTGCATCCATACCTGGAATGCTGTTCTAGAAATACCCAGAGAAGATTATTGCACTTGCTGGTTCCTCTGCAAGGCGAGGATGACGAGGGAGCAAAGCTGTGGTTTGATTAGGTTACCTAATTGCACGAAGCTGTCTCTGCGGCTGTTGCTTTCTTCAGCCTGAGCAGCAGATCTTGGATGTTGTCAGTACCAGTAAGAAAACGAGTGAACTTGGCATTGAGGTCTCTCCTGGGATTGTAAAGGCACTGAACTCATCTACAAACACCAGCACATCTACAATTTTGGCAGAGATCAACAGCATCGATCTCTTTCAAACCAACAGATTGGAAGGTAGAGTGAGCCCTGTGAAGAAGGATGCTCTGTCAGTGTTTTTCAGTGATACTCCGTGGGTTTGCCACCTTTTCCTAAGGAAAGATTAAACTTAAGTGGCACCTCCTATTCACGCTTCTGAGGCTGGAAGTTTTGTGGGTACGATGACTGGAAGAAGCTATTCCTGGGAGTTATTCACAGTGCCCTGGTGTTGCTCCAATACCAATTCCAGGATCAGGAGAAGCACTGCTGTGGGAGACTGCCGCGGCCTCACTGCTGCAAGGGGGGCTGTGACCCCCCAGTAGCTGGGAATCCGTGGGACCTGCTGCCGTGGGGTCACACAGCCCCATGAACGCTGGGCTGGTCCCAGGCTGAGCCGCTCTCCTGCTGCTCCACAGGGTCGTGTGTCCAGCCCCGGTACCTTGGCCCAAGGGGTCCCTGTCACCCCGGGCCGGGGGTCGCCTGGGAGGGTCCTGCCGGCAGCGCTGTCCATGCCCGCACCTCGTGGGGGGTGATCAGTGGGGAAGGGGTGTCTTTGGGCAGGGGATCTCCTCTGGAGTCCCTTCTCCGCAGCGGCGGGGGGGGAAGACACCCACCTCGGGGGAGGAGC
>NW_010233387.1:8356-13105 GCF_000690775.1 Eurypyga helias
CCGTCGTGTGCCCTCCCCCCTTCCCGGCCAGAGGGGCAGAGGGAGGAGGTGTCCGTGTGTCCATAGAGCGAGCGGAGCTGCTGAGTCGCCCGAGGGGGCTAAAGCGGGGCGAACACCCCGGGGCTCTTCTGGTGGGCTCTCTCCCACGTCAGGAACGGCTCTGGCGAAGGCGCAGGGATCAGCCTTGATCTTCACAGGGGTACAGGGCACATCCGTGGAGAAGAGACAGGGATTGATGGCGCTGATACTTCATACATAAAACCCCTTAGCCAGTTCCTTTTAACAGGCTGTGCCGATGATACCTGTTCCCTGCTCGCCATCCCCTCACCTGTTTTTGAGCCGCAGTTAGAGCTCAGGCCTCTCCTCTGCCCTCTCAGAACCAGCTAATCAATGCCGCTGCGTCTGAGCGGGTCCCTCGCTGGTGCTCAACAATACAGCATTGTGTTCACCTTGAAGACAAATGACTTGGCTGCTGCCGAACAATACCAGCTGATAAGTATCTTCTTGATCTACAATAGCCCAATCCACCGACACGGAGTTTAATAGGCTGGCTGCTCCTCTGGGGTGTTCCTATCGAGCTATTTGTGCAGCCCTCTTGGATGTTTTGATCGTGGACAATCTTAATCTTTGCCTTTTTTTCTAGTGTGTGTGTGAGGGGAGGGGAAAAAGAAGCTATCATTATCTCCCTGAAAAGTTGGGAAAATTTAGACTTGTTCCAGACCTCCTCACCCCTTTTGCCCACCCACCCCTGCCAAAAACCTCAGAAAAATGGAGCTGGAGCACGGGAAGGCGTGAGGAGAGGCTCAGAGGGCGTTTGTGCAGCCTGGAGTAGCGGTGGAGCATCTTCCTGCCACCTTCCCCTCCCTCAACAGCCTCTGGAGAAGGCAGCGCCCCGGTGAGGCGAGTGCCGTGGCGTAAATGGATAATGGGATGTTATCCCTGTGAGCTGGGTGCTCAGCTGGGGACCTCGGGGTCTCTTCAGACTGACGTTCTTCCCACAACGGCGACTGGAGTGTGCCATCGTGCCAGAAAGCGCCAGAGTGATTTGGGAACGTGGGGACAGAGGGATGGCTGGTGGAGGCTGCCCGTCCCCAGCGACCAGAGGTGTCTGTGCTCGCGGGCCCAAGAGCGAGGGGAGACCTTGTCGCGTACCGTATCGAGGGCCATCCACTCCATAACCCTTTCTTTAGCCGGTGCGGGCTGGAGTCTCGGCTGTACGTGCTCACGTGACGGTTTGGTAGCTGATGGCTCTTCAGACGAAGGTGTGAGTGTTCGATGCCCTCCCGGGAGCCAAACAAACCCAGGGCAGACGTGTATCCCTGCCAGCAACCCGAGTGCTGGGCGGTGGAGCATCCCTCTGAAGGTGACAGGGAGTGGTTTGGTTTGGGGGTGATGTGGTGTGGGGTAAACTCTGCTTTTCGGGAAAGAGCTCTTCCCACCCGGGGAACAATAAAGCCAGGATGCCCAGCGCCCGGGTGAGCGGTAGGGAATCCTGTTGTACTTGCTCCTTTCTGTGTTACCTGCCAGTGACTGAATCTGCTGGGTTTTGAAGGCTCTGGATGATGTCCAAGGGCAGAACAAACGTTGGAGGTGGCTGATCACTTTTCCTCTTTTTTTCCAAGAGGGGCAGAGCTAACAAACACCATCAAACTACAGGGCCAGGCTGGATGAGGCTTTGAGCAACCTGGTCTAGTGGAAGGTGTCCCTGCCCGTGGCAGGGGGGTTGGAACTAGATGATCTTTAAGGTCCCTTCCAACCCAAACCATTCTGTGATTCTATGTGCTGTGACTCATTCATTTCTCTGAAACCCCAGTTTGTTTTCCCTCTCTCCTTTGGAAGCAGTTACATCAGTTGCCTCTTTGCCTTGAACAATTCATTGTTATTAGAGCTCTTTCCTGGCGTTTGAAATCTGCAGTAACGAAGCAGGCTGTTAAAAAGCCACTTTGTCCCAAGCAGCTGTGAACATCTGGCTTTATCAGTGGTGATGTAACAATTTCTAGAACTCCAAGTTATGGAAAAAGCTTTATGTATCATGTGAGAAACCAGAACTGAAGAATATTTTAGAGCTGAAACGAGCGGAGTTTTCCTCTGTTTAAGAAAGCCCTTCTGTGAGAGAGGGGTGGCACTTCAGAAAACTTCCTTCCATGTCCTAACACAGTGAAAACAATGAAAGCAAACTCAGTGTTGGGGTTTATCTAAGATGGTTTTCAGAAATCATTTCCAATTGCAAAATTTTCACTTTTTTCCTCACCGGATTGAGTGGATGGAACTGCCCAGAGCGAAGCAATGCCAGCAGGTGACACAGGCTGTGAAACCTGAGTTCCAAGGCAGTCACCCTTTGGCACTGGCAGAGCAAATGTGGGGGAGGGCTTGAATCAATGCCGAGACTTAACGGAGGCTTAAATTGTTTTTTCTCCTGAGTCCAGGGGCCTGATTTCCTTGGCACGAAGTAACTCACCTCCAGCACATCCAGGGTGAGTGAAACGTGTGAGATGAAATGCCGACGATGCTCAGGCAGGCAGTCAGAGCTCTCTACTCTCCAGCTCAGGGATCGGTTGTTAAATATTAAATAGGCCATTTCATCCATGGAAAGCAGTATCAGACGCAGTAGCTTTAAAAATAGTGTTCTTGGGACATGACTTGAAGTTGTCCAATGATGTGTAGACAGGTTCTTCTGCAGAGGGGGAGAGGGCTGGGAAGGGGGGGTGTTGGGTTTCGACAGGAGGTGGAGAAGGCTAGTCCTTGTTTCTCACAGCAGGAGGCATGTTGTGATCTGGCAGTGCTCTAAAACAAGAGAACTTCTTGTTTCTCAATCCTTTATGACCCTAGGAGGCCAAAAAGCTAAAGAAATGAGAATTAGATCGTATCTGCTGATGATGAGGTTGGCCTAATATTAATAGTCTGAGCAGAACTTCCAAATGGGGAAAAAACCAACATACAAATGTGGATGAGCCAGGGTTAGTGGAGTGTTTGTCCTCATCCCATTTATCCTGAGGGTCCTTGGGAGGGTAAGCAGCAGGACCTTTGATGTGTGCTTCCTGGGGCACAGCTGTGGGGAAGGACAATCGTCCATAGCTCTGGAGCTGGGAAAGATGCTCTCGGCAGGTGCCTGCCCAGGGCCGTCTGCTCTGTCTTTGTGGGGTCTCTGAGCCCACATCTGCTGCTGCACTGGGACAGTCCCAAGCACAAGGACAGGCTGGCCAGAGAATGGATTGAGAGCAGCCCTGAGGAAAAGGACTTGGGTGCTGTGGGGGGATAAAAAACTGGCCATGAGCCGGCCGTGTGCGCTGGCAGCCCAGAAAGCCAACCCCATCCCGGGCTGGATCCAGAGCAGCTTGGCCAGGGGGGCGGGGTGGCCAGAGAATGGATTGAGAGCAGCCCTGAGGAAAAGGACTTGGGTGCTGTGGGGGGGTAAAAAACTGGCCATGAGCCGGCCGTGTGCGCTGGCAGCCCAGAAAACCAACCCCATCCCGGGCTGGATCAAAGCAGCATGGCCAGGGGGGTGAGGGAGGGGATTCTGCCCCTCTGCTCTGCTCTGGGGAGACCCCCCTGCAGTTCTGCTCCAGCTCTGGGCCCCAACAGCAGGAGGACATGGAGCTGTTGGAGCGAGTCCAGAGGAGGCCCCGGAGATGCTCCGAGCAACCTGGCTTAGTGGAAGGTGTCCCTGCCCATGGAAGGGGGTGGAACTGAAGGGCTTTTAAGACCCCTTCCGATCTAAACCATCCCATGACTCTGATCTCCTTCTCTCATTGATCTACCAGCACACACATCCACACCTATTTCCGCTCACCGCAGCGAGGGCAGCGCGTTTGATGGGTGCTCAGTCCTGCCGTGTCCCATTTCCGAAGGTGGAATCATAGAATGGTTGAATCACAGAATGGATATGTGGAATGTCCATCAGTCCCCTTGAACTCAGACGTGCTTTCTCTCACAGCTGCAGCAGTCGGGGCACCTGCAGTCGCTGTGTGAGTGCCTTTGCGTAAGGTGTGAGTGTGCACCGATGAGATGGATGTGATTTTATCACAGGTTTGTGATATAATTCTTGGAGTCATTGGAGTGTTGCGTGCTCCATTATTTCCTTTTTCTGATTATGTCAATTTAGGATGCTTCCCCTGAATTACATGAGTTATTAGGAATCTTCTACAGTGATCTTTAAATACCATCTGTGTCATAAAATATTTCTGACATTTTCAGTGGCAAAGGAGGAGTTTAATCAGACTGCAGATGAATTGGGTTAGGAGAGCACTCTGGGGCAGGGGCTCTTCAGAGGGTTAAGTGTCAGCTTCCTGGGAGCTTTCTTACCCTTCTGAGCTGATGACAAATGGTCTTTCTACTTCCACCTTGGAAAAGAGATGTGCTCTCCCACCACCCATGTCTGCTGTGAGTGCATTTCTCCCACCCACAGCTGTCGGTTTCCACTGCTGTCACGGATCACATCGGCTGCTGTAGCAGATTTTGGAGCAATTCTCTGTGTTGCTTTGTCTGGCTCCAGCTCAGACAAACGAAATGAGGATTGCTGGAGAAGTAAAGCACTGGAGCTGGGACATGCTCGGCCAGTGGTGCCGTTATTCCAGGGGAGTGTGACAGGGCAGATGTGCCCCCAGCCTGCTCCGCATCCCCAGTGTCACACACTGTGGCTCAGTAGCACCTGAATCCTCTGCATCTTATGGAACGGTTTGGGTGGGAAGGGACCTTCGAGCCCCCCCAGTGCCACCCCCTGCCATGGGCAGGGACACCTTCCATAGCCCA